>NC_143482.1:12397986-12552129 GCF_027475165.1 Benincasa hispida
GAGGTAATAATGACCCTTTTCGTTAGTTTTAAAGGGGTACCATTGGCCATTTCTAAACAACTCCCATCTCATTTTAATTTTCAGGTATATTGGTCAGAGATTATTCTAAAGATAAAACTAAATATAATGAGCACATTGTTGGTGTTTTGGCCCATAACCTCAAAGTAATTAACTTTAATTAATTAATATTTTGATGATAATCCATCGTCTATTCACTAACAATTTAGTGTTTTATAGTGTCCATTGCGTAGAATCGAAATAATGATTCCAACCAATTCAGATAACCTAAATTGGAGCTCAAACAACAAAAAAAAAATATAGCCAAAATAAACTAAAAAAAAATATCTGATATCGATGACATGGCAGAAAATCATCGAAGTGGACCAATCAAAAGGTGATATATGAAGCAATAGAAGAGTGACACATAGTGGCCTTTTGATTTTTGTTTTGATTTAAAATTATAATGAATTTGTTTATATATAGACATACATTCACACAACCTCCTTGATACGTTAGGATGAGGTTGGGATCTCTAGCCTTTATGTGTTTAAGGTCGTCCTCGGCCTTGGTCTCGACCATCTCCCATAGTGCGTATTGTGTGATTGGATGCATTTGGATTGTAAAAATATTGTACCTTGATACACTTAAGGTCAGCTTCGGTCAGCCCCCTACTAAATGTTGATCATAACTTCACGCTCCATTAATAATTTTGAGCTTGAACCTCAGCCTTGGCTCTTCACTTTGTTCTCTTTGGCCTCAGTTTGATATCCTCTACCTCAACATTGATTGTCTCGGCCTTGGCCTCTTCCTCAGCTTCTGCCTCTGTATTGAATCTTCCTTTCAACTTGGTCTCCTTGGCCTTGGCATTGGTAGTCCCGACCTCGACAATTACCCTTCATTTCAACTTGGTCTCCTCGGCATCAACAATGGTTGTCGAGGCCGAGGCTACAGCATTGGTAGCCTCGGCCTAAGTCATCATGAACTCAACTTCAATTCTTCGACTTATTAGCTTCCTTTGATTTTGGTTATGAGGATCTAATTCACCCAGGACTTCGGCCTTCAAAATTTTTTCTTTAACATGGTTATGGGAACTAAGCCATCATAGCCTTTATTTCCTTAACTTTGAAACAATTCTCAATTTTGCATTGGTAGATTACTCTCCTCCCCACAAACAACACCAACTGTTTATGTCAAATTTCGACCAAGGGAAAATGCACCCTAACCTCTACATGAAATCAACGGTAAATTTTTAATTTTGAAAAGAGAGAACCTACAAAACAAAGAAAAAGGGTTCTAATTCCCTAAGTCAGTAAGAGAATTGTAGAATATAAAAGAAATCATAAATTTAAGTTATCTCATATGAAACCATAAGGGTATATTTATAGGCGAGAATGAGATAGAGTTTATCTTTTTTCTTTATGATAAGGATTACATGGATCTTTCCTAATTCTAATAAGTTTTTATTAGATAAGTCCATTTTATCTACTAGGGTTTCATCCCTTAAGGTCTATCATTCTTCCTAGGCACGTTAGGGTTTCATCCCTTAAGGTCTAATCATGTTGACTCTTGGGCTATTAGGCCAATTTTGGAGGCTCGACCGAGGTCGAGGCCGACCAGACCCAATTCGCCCCTGGCCTATTCCCTTGATCTTCTCTTGCTCTCTCTTGACTCACTTACTCTTGGTTCTAGAATCCACCTATAATAACTTTAAATGTTGATTGTGTTAATAGACCTCCTTTCTTTGATAATAATAGAAATTATGATGTTTGACGAAATAAAATGAAAATTTTTATACTTGCTATAGATTTTAACGTTTTTTTATGTTTGTGAGCATGATTGGTCAAATTGAAATTGAATAATGAGTTGCTTACTTTAAATGTCAAAGCTATAAATATCATATATTGTGCATTAGATAGGAAAATATGTGATACAATTTTATATTTTGATTATACATATGATATTTAGAATTTTCTTGATAATGTGTATAATATTGAAAATTTTTCTTGTACTAATAATGATTTATTTGATATGAAGGAGAATTGTGGTGACACTAAAAATCAAGGAAAAATTCATAAAGTACAAATGGGGAAATGTGATAGAGCTCTCTCGCCTTGATGGCTCATTCTGGTGGTGAAAGTGATGAGGATGAGGTAATTTAAAAACTCTCCAAGTTATGATAAATTATATAATTTTCTTGAAGATATGTAACATAATTTAGAAAAACTTAGCTCTAAATATGTGAAATTGTCAAAGAAGTTTAAGGCATTGTCTATTGAGAATAAAACTTTAATGGATGAAAATTCTTGTTTAAAGCTTATTGACTAGGGTTGGCAATGGGGTCAGGGCGAGGTGGAAGGGGGCGTCCCCCATCCTCGGCCCCGTAGGGGAAATTCTCCCACATCCCTGCCCCCTTCCTCGCCATTTGAAGGCAGGGATGAGGATGGGGATTCCCGTCGAGGAAAGAGGTCCTCGTAGGGCCCCATTCCCCGTTTCCCCATGGGGATTCCCCTACTAATTCCCCACGGGGATTCCCCATTTTTTAATTAAAATTTTATTTAAATTTTGATTTTATTTAAAATTTAATTAAAATTTGGGCTTGACTTTTGGGCTTAGGTTTAGAATTTAGATATTTAATATTGGGCTCCACAACACTATAAGTCTATACATTATAAAGATACATATAAATAAGTTATTTTATATATTATAAATATATATTTATAAAATATTAAAAATATAAATTGCGAACCCCGAATCCAAATTTTACACTTAAGTGTGTTTTCTTATTTAAATTGTCTTAATTTTCCACTTAATTGTGTGTTCCTATTTAAATTTGTATAAATAAGTTGAGCAAGAAAGATTGGAGAGAGCGAGAAAGTGGAAAAGATCAAGATTGGAGAGAAAGTTGGAGAGAAAATTGGAGAGAGCGAGATTGGAGAGAGCAAGACCAGCAGAAAGAGGGAGAGACCGAGAGTAGAGAGAGCGAGATTTTGAGCTAGAAAGTTGGAGAGAGCGAGAGTGGAGAGAGCGAGACCAGTGAGAAAGTGGGAGAGAACGAGAGTGGAGAGAGCGAGAGCAACCTGTGCGTCAGCCACGCCTTGTCCGATGATGCATTCGAACGTCACGCCCACGCCTCGCCTATGCATTGAACGGCCAAGCAAGCTTCTAGGCGATATATTTGGATGCGTTAGGGTGGATTATGCATGTAAAAACCCTAATTTGAATACAAACAAAGCTTGAAGACGTAAAGGCAAATGTCAATTAAAATCTAGGTGTCCGATTAAGAGAAATTCTTAAACCCTAAGAAATTGTGTTGGATGCGTTTGGGAAGAACGCATTAAACCAAGGTGAAGTCAGCTTATGTTGATAAAGGGAGGATTAAACATTTGGCCATGCAACCAAGTAAGTGCTGTTAATCCCACGAGAAATTTGAACACCTATAAATAGGGAGTTGGGATTTCATTTTCAAATCACACAAAAATCATAAATTTCGAAGAGAAAGTAGAGGGCAGTGAGAGTTCAAAGGAATGTGTCAACTTTGGACGAGGAGATCTTCATATATACTCGTGCATTTGGAGTGATTCCAAAGCCATCTCTAGTTTTCAGAGTAGGGCTGCCGGAGGAAAAGGCTCAAAGGAACTGGGCTAGAGGTTGAGAAGAAAGCAGAAGTGTTAGACTGTCAGATCGGTCTGAGCCAGTCTTGAAGATTTTAAGATTCCAGCCAAACCACGAGAAATTATAAGCTGAAATTTTAGGGTAAGATTGCTAAGCCATTTTAGAATAAGTTTGTAGAAGGAAGTATTTCCAAATAAGGTTCAGAACTATGAGTAATCTAAGTTATAAATTGAATCTAGATTCTAAGGGTGAAAAAAGGGACCCGAAGAGCTACTAGAGTGAAAAGTTCCTAAGAGTTCGAGGTGAGTGGCTAAAATTTTTTCGAACTAAAATGTTTTTAAACTGTTTTGATTACAAATGTTTTATAGAAAGCATGTTTGCGAAAATATTCTCATGCCTACTAGTTTTATAAAGTGGTTTCCAAGCAAGATCTGAATTGTGTTGTGAACGTATGCCTATTGTTGAAAAACTATTTACATATGTTGATTTTATCCAGCATGCGTTACCATCTTTAAAGCCATATTGTATATGTGTATACTATACATGCTTTAAAGAGAAAAGTTGTTTATAAATAATTTCGGTAAAATGCGATGCCGAAGTATAAGGAGAAGGCATCCACCCAACTAGATACTGAAGTACAAGGAGAAGGTATCTATTGGTACTAAAGTACGTTTGAGAAGGTACTAAGCCAATGGGATACTGAAGTATGTTGGAGAAGGTATCCTAGTAGCTCGATACTGAAGTACAAGGAGAAGGTATCTGAGCAGTAGTACCTAATGTGGCCACAAGTGAATAAAGTCAGAGATTGAGCAAAAGGGTTCTCTCTGGTCTAGCAGTTAGTGTTGGGATTATTTTACCAGTTATAAAGTACTTTGATTTGAGAAATGCTTTTATTGTTTTATGTTTAAAATAGATTTACATGTTTTACGCTTGGAAAACGCTTATGCTGCAGTACAAGTTATGTAAAAGTTTATGTTTCAGTTAAAAACTCATTACTGAAATCATGCATGAGAATTTACTATGTTTTCTCGGTCACTCACTGGGCGTAAGCTCACCCTGTTTTCAAATGTTTTGTTTTTTCCCCCACAGGTAGCGGTCAAATCCTCTGAAGATAGCTCTGCATCTGCTCTGCCACTAAAGGACCAAAAGACTTGTAATCGTTTGCTAGGTGGTTACTGTTAATATTGTACACATGTTACTATTGTTCATATAGGGACTAGGGTTTGTGGGTTTTGGGACTTGTAAATCTAATGTTGTAAATACTCTAAACATATTAAGTTTCTAAGTTAATAAATTGTGGGCCTACAGCTGTCCCGTTGCATATAATTTGTATTTGGTATCAGAGTTATTCCGCAAGAGTTTTTAGGCAGTAAGTGTCAGCCTAAGGGTTGATAACTGCTGCAGTCACGCCCTTCTCTAGGCTAAGAGGGTGATCTGGGGTGGGGTGTGATAGTTTGGTATCAGAGCATAAGTTTTTGGGACAATTGAGAAATTAGTTGATACCAACTTGGTCTCAAAGGATGGGATATACGTAAGTTTAGGAAAGATTTAAGCTAGCTTAGTACTAAAACATAAGACTTTGAGTGAAAGAGAGAGTTCATGCATTAGATTAAGTCCCATAAATAAGTCCCTAACATGTGTACCTAATAATTAGGCAAAGATGCTGAGGAAAAGAGCCAGACCGAGCAAGCAGACTAAGAAGAGGAATATTGACCCTACCAGTGGAGGTCCTGAGGTCTCGTCAGACCCAGATTCGAAGGGGAAAAGAGTTAGAGACTCAGTAGAGCAGGAGGAAACTTCTGAAAATGAGTCTAGTACACCAAAGGTGGGTGTAGATCCTGAGATGGAGGATCGAGTGTTCGATAGAATCACTCAAAGATTAGCGGCGAGTGTAGGATCGATTCAAAACGATCCAGAAAAGAAGTTCGGCGTTGAGAGGCTGAAAGCTTTAGGAGCCACGACGTTCGATGGAGCCACAGATCCATTCGTTGCTGAAATCTGGTTGGATTTGATTGAGAAGTGTTTTAAAGTTATGAGATGCCCTGAGGATCGTAAGGTCGAGTTAGTGGCATTCTTGCTGCAAAAAGGAGCTGAGAAGTGGTGGAAAGTAATAAAGGCTAGACAAGGTAGTTTAGGAACTATGACTTGGTCTGAGTTTAGACAAGTATTTGAGGATAAGTACTACCCTAGTTCTTTTAAAGACGCAAAGAGGGAGGAATTCCTTAGGCTAACTCAAGGAGTGATGACAATTGTTGAGTATGAGCAAAAATTTACTGAGTTATCTCAGTATACCCTTCCGATCATCGCGGAAGAGAAGGAGAGGTGTGGGAGATTTGAGAGTGGCCTAAGAAGAAAAATACGTACACCTGTTACCTCTACATCTAATTGGGTGAATTTCACTCAGTTAGTTGAGACCGCTATCCGAGTAGAGCAGAGTGTAGCGAAGGAGGATGAACTTCAACCAGGAGAATGACAGTTTAGAGTGCCTGGAGAAACAAGAAGTAAAAAAATTTAGATCCTCGTTCTCTGGACAGTTGGGTATAAGGAGTTTTGGAGGCATGAGCCAACAAAGTTTGAGTCGAAAGAAGTCCAAACCTGTAGCTAAACAAAGTGGTAGATCAGTATCAGGTCGTGCTAGTGAGTCGGTGGCTAGTATGGGGAGGAAACCACTTTGTGTAAAGTGTGGTAGGCCTCATACAGGAGTATGTTATGGTAATAGGAATGTGTGTTTCCAGTGCGGACAAGCTAGAATGAGCAAAGAGGAGTTACCCAGACTGTAAACCAACCTAGAACGACCGGATCTAGAAGTGAGGGATCCAGTGTAGCTAAGCAGAAAGGGGTAACTGGACGACCTCAATAGCAACTGCAGCAGCAGCAGGGTAGAATGTACGCTATGACACACCAGAAAGCGGAAGAAGCTTCATATGTCGTAACTGGTACGATAACTTTATGTAATCAATCTGCTTATGCATTATTTGATCCCTGTGCTACACACTCATTCATATATAGTATGTGTGCATTACATATAGATAAAATACCTGAACTATGGATGAGGAATTATTTATCTCTATGCCTGTTGGAGATACTCTAGTTGTACATGAGTATTATAAGAATTGTGAAGTAATTCTTGGAGACCAAAGTTTTTGGGTCGACTTGAATCCATTAGAATTACTAGAATTTGATGTTATCTTAGATATGGATTTCCTAAGTAAACACTATTCCACTATGGATTGCTTTAGAAGAGAAATAGTGTTTAGGAAACCCGGTGAAAAAGAAATAACTCTGGTAGGAAGTAAAAGAATACTTCCAAGAAGTTTAATATCAGCGGTAAAAGCTAGAAAACTGTTGAATAAAGGATGTGAAGCTTATTTAGCATCTATAGTAGTTTCCTAAGATAAGAAACTAAAACCTGAGGATGTACCTGTAGTACAAGAATTCTTAGATATGTTCCCTGAAGAATTACTAGGCCTACCGCCTGATAGGGAAGTGGAATTTACTATTGAGTTAATTCCTGGTACTGCACCCATATCCCAAGCACCATATAGGATGGCCCCAACGGAGTTGAAAGAGTTAAAAGTTCAATTACAGGAACTTGTGGATAAGGGGTACATTCGACCCAGTGTATCACCTTGGGGAGCGCCAATCTTGTTTGTTAGGAAGAAAGACGGTACTCTTAGATTATGCATAGACTATAGACAGTTGAATAAGGTTACCATTAAGAATAAGTACCCATTGCCTCGTATAGATGATCTCTTCGATCAGTTAAAGAGAGCAACGGTGTTCTCTAAGATAGATTTGAGGTCAGGCTATCACCAGTTGAAGGTGAAAGACACAGATGTTCCTAAAACTGCATTCAGAACTAGATATGGACATTTTGAGTTCCTAGTAATGCCATTTGGATTAACAAATGCTCCTGCGGTATTTATGGACTTGATGAATAGGTTATTCCATTCTTATCTGGATCAGTTTGTGATAGTATTCATAGATGACATACTAGTGTATTCCAGTAGTGCGGAAAAACACAAAGAACATCTAAGGATGGTATTACAAATTTTAAGAGAAAATAAGTTATATGCCAAATTTAGTAAGTGTGATTTTTGGTTAAATCAAGTCATATTTCTTGGGCATATAGTTTCAGCTGACGGAGTTAGTGTTGATTCCCAAAAGATAGAAGCAGTAGTTAATTGGGAACAACCCCTGAATGTAACTGAAGTATGTAGTTTTCTGGGTTTAGCAGGTTATTATAGGAGATTCGTGGAGGGTTTCTCTAAGATAGCCCTTCCATTGACAAACCTGACCAGAAAAGATGCGAAGTTTAAATGGTCGCCAGAATACGAGCATAGTTTCCAAGTGCTGAAACAAATGTTAGTATCAGCACCAGTATTAACTCTACCTACACCAGGTAAGGGGTTTAAAGTTTATTGTGATGTATCCCGACAAGGATTAGGATGTGTGCGGATGCAAGAGGGAAAAGTAGTAGCCTATGCTTCGCGACAGTTAAAGAAGCATAAATGTAATTACCCTACACACGACTTAGAGTTAGCAGCAGTTGTGTGAGCTCTAAAATTGTGGAGACAATACCTGTTTGGTAAACGATGTCATATATTTACAGACCATAAGAGTCTAAAGCATATCTTTGATCAAAAGGAACTAAACCTAAGACAGAGAAGATGGCTTGAATTGATTAAAGATTATGACTGTACAATTGACTATTACCCAGGTAAAGCAAATGTGGTAGCTGATGCCTTAAGTCGAAAAACTAGATCAACTAGAGCTAGTATTAATTCAGTGACAGGTAGATTGATCCATGAGTTGTATAATGCTAGGGCAGCATTATCAATAGATCGAAAGGGAGGATTACTAGCCTTATTTCAAGTGCATCCTACTCTTGTAGAAAATATTCTACGTGAGCAATTAAAGGGTTCTGATCTGAAGAAGTTAGCTGAAGAAGTGGATAAAGGATTGAGAACGGACTATCAACTAAGAACAGACAAAGTGCTACTAAAGGAGGGTAGGATTTGCGTACCTAAGGACTTAGCTCTTAGACAAGCTATCCTAGAAGAAGCACATAGTTCGGCATATGTTATGCACCTAGGCTGTACGAAGATGTACAAAACATTAAAGAAATCGTACTGGTGGTCGGGTATGAAAAAAGAAATAGCGGAGTATGTTGACAAGTGTCTAATATGTCAACAAGTTAAACCAGAGAGACAGAAACCAGCAGGATTACTTAATCCATTCCCAGTACCAGAATGGAAGTGGGAACATATTACGATGGATTTCTTGTATGGATTACCTAAGACACCAGCAAGCTATGATGGTATACAGGTAATTGTGGATAGATTGACAAAAACAGCTAAGTTTTTACCTATTAAAGCCACTTATACCTAGGACCAACTAGCTAAGCTATATGTTGATCGAGTCGTAAGTCAGTTTGGAGCTCCAGTTTCAATTGTATCAGATCGAGACTCCAGATTTACATCAAAGTTTTGGCCTAGTTTGCAGAAAGCTATGAGGACCAAGTTATATTTCAGTACCGCTTTTCATCCACGGACGGATGGTCAGTCTGAGTGGACAATCCAGACATTGGAAGATATGCTAAGGGCATGTGTGTTGCAATTCAAAGGAAGTTGGGATACGCATCTGTCGTTAATTGAATTTATGTATAACAACAGCTACCATTCGAGTATCGAAATGGCACCATATGAAGCCCTATACGGAAGACCATGTAGGACTCCGATATGCTGGAATGAAATCAGTGAAAGGAAATTACTAGGTCTAGAACTTGTACAACAGACATTAGATAACATTAAGATTATAAGAGATAATCTTAAGACGGCTCGAGATAGGCAAAAAAATTATGCTGATAAGCGAGGAAGAGAATTAAAGTTTGAAATGGGTGATAAAGTATTTCTGAAATTATCTCCGGGCAAAGAAATACTCAGGTTCGGTAGAAAAGGGAAGTTAAGCCCGAGATATATTGAACCCTATGAGATAATAGAAAGAATTGGTCCAATGGCATATCGATTGGATTTACCTCTGGAATTATCTCGTGTTAATGATGTGTTTCATGTGGCAATGCTTAGAAAGTATGTGTCAGATCCTACTCATATATTATCTGAGCAATCGGTACAGTTGAAAGAGAATTTGTCGTATAAGGAGGAACCAGTGGAGATTCTGGACAGAAAGGAACAAGTCTTGAGGAATAAGACAATCTCATTAGTAAAGGTGCTATGGAAAAATCATGCTATAGAAGAAGCAACATGGGAAGCTGGGGAGCAAATCAGAAATAAGTATCTGCAGTTGTTTAACTGACGGACTTATGGCGAAATTTCGAGGACGAAATTTTTATAAGGAGGAGGTAAATGTGAACCCCGAATCCTAATTTTACACTTAAGTGTGTTATCTTATTTAAATTGTCTTAATTTTCCACTTAATTGCGTGTTCCTATTTAAATTTGTATAAATAAGTTGAGCAAGAAAGATTGGAGAGAGCGAGAAATTGGAAGAGAGCGAGATTGGAGAGAAAATGGGAGAGAGCGAGATTGGAGAGAGCGAGATTTTGAGCTAGAAAGTTAGAAAGAGCGAGGGTGGAGAGAGCGAGATTTTGAGCGAGAAAGTGGGAGAGAGCGAGACCAGTGAGAAAGTGGGAGAGAGCGAGACCAACCTGTGCGTTAGCCATGCCTTGTCCGGTGCTGCATTCGAACGTCACGCCCACGCCTCACCTATGCATTGAACGGCCGAGCAAGCTTCTGGGCGATGTATTTGGACGCGTTGGGGTGGATTATGCATGTAAAAGCCCTAATTTGAATACAAACAAAGCTTGAAGACGTAAAGACAAACTTCAATTAAAATCTAGGTGTCCGATTAAGAGAAATTCTTAAACCCTAAGAAATTGTGTTGGATGCGTTTAGGAAGAACACATTGAACCAAGGTGAAGTCAGCTTACATTGATAAAGGGAGGATTAAACATTTGGTCATGTAGCCAAGTTGGTGTTGTCAATCCCATGAGCAATTTGACGCCTATAAATAGGGAGTTGGGATTTCATTTTCAAATCACACAAAAATCATAAATTTCGTAGAGAAAGTAGAGGGCAGTGAGGGTTTAGAGGAATATGTCAACTTTGGACGAGAAGATCTTCCAATATACTCGTGTGATTGGAGTGATTCTAAAGCCATATGAAAGCTCTGAAAGTCTAGTTTTCAGAGTAGGGCTGCTGGAGAACTGGGCTGGAGGTTCAAAAGAAGGCAGAAGGGTCAGACTGTCAGATCAGTCTAGGCCAGTCTTGAAGATTTTGAGATTCCGGCCAAACCACGAGGAATTCTGAGCTGAAAGTTAGGGTAAGATTCCTAAGACATTTTAGAATAAGTTTGTAGAAGGAAGTATTTCCAAATAAGGTTTGGAACTATGAGTAATCTAAGTTGTAAGTTGAATGTGGATTCTAGGAGTGAAAAAGGGACCCGAGGAGCTACTAGAGTGAAAAGTTCCTAAGAGTTCGAGGTGAGTGGCTAAAATATTTTCGAACTAAAATGTTTTTAAACTTTTTTTATTACAAATGTTTTACAGAAAGCATGTTTGCAAAAATAATTCTCATGCCTACTAGTTTTATAAAGTGGTTTCCAAGCAAGATCTGAATTGTGTTGTGAACGTATGCCTATTGTTGAAAAACTATTTACATATGTTGATTTTATCCAGCATGCGTTATCATCTTTAAAGCCATATTGTATATGTGTTATACTGTACATGCTTTAAAGAGAAAAGTTGTTTATAAATAATTTCGATAAAATGTGATGCCGAAGTATAAGGAGAAGGCATCCACCCAACTAGATACTGAAGTACAAGGAGAAGGTATCTATTGGTACTGAAGTACGTTTGAGAAGGTACTAAGCCAACGGTATACTGAAGTACGTTGGAGAAGGTATCCTAGTAGCTCGATACTGAAGTACAAGGAGAAGGTATCTGAGCAGTAGTACCTAATGTGACCACAGGTGAATAAAGTCAGAGATTGAGCAAAAGGGTTCTCTCTAGACTAGCAGTTAGTGTTGGGATTATTTTACCAGTTATAAAGTACTTTGATTTGAGAAATTCTTTTATTGTTTTATGTTTAAAACAGCTTTACATGTTTTGCGCTTGGAAACGCTTATGCTGCAGTACAAGTTATGTAAAAGTTTATGTTTCAGTTAAAAACTCATTACTGAAATCATGTATGAGAATATACTATGTTTTCTCGGTCACGTAAGCTCACCCTGTTTTCAAATGTTTTGTTCCCCCCCCCCCCCCCTCACATGTAGCGGTCAAATCTTTTGAAGACAGCTCAGTATCTGCTCTGCCACTAAAGAACGAAAAGACTTGTAACCATTTGCTAGGTGGTTACTGTTAATATTGTACACATGTTACTATTGTTCATATAGGGACTAGGGTTTATGGGTTTTGGGACTTGTAAATCTAATGTTGTAAATACTCTAAACATATTAAGTTTCTAAGTTAATAAATTGTGGGCCTACAGTCGTCCCGTTGCATATAATTTATATTTGATATCCGAATTATTCCGCAAGAGTTTTTAGGTAGTAAGTGTCAGCCTAAGGGTTGATAACTGCTGCAGTCACGCCCTTCTCTAGGCTAAGAGGGTGATTTGGGGCGGGGTGTGACATAAATATATCAAATTGGGGTCGGGGTTGGGCTCGTGGTCAGGGCAGGGATACTGTCTCCGTCCCCACCCCGTCCCCGGCGTGGCCCCAAAAAATTTCCCCAGTTTGACTCCATCCCCGATCAAACCGGGGATTCCCCGCCCCACGGGGAATTTTTCCAACTCTATTATTGACAATAAGAAGACCTGGCCTCCCATTTTACCCAAAGGACAAGCCTTCAAAATCAGGCTCGGATCCCCTTCTTCCTTGACCTCTTAGCTTTTAGTAGGGGTGTTCAAATGACCCAACGACCTGAACAACTTGAACTACCCAACCCAAACTATGTGATTGAATAAATCCACCTCGAGATGTTGCGGGTCTGAGAGAGCGCTTCGCGAAAGAATCGTGTGGCGCGGTGAAAGGTTTCCCGTTGGGGTTTCCGGCCCCCCTCCCCTGGTCTTCACCAACTCAAATCATAAGAGTTTGGTTGGGTTCATTTTGTTCTTAGGTTGAGTTGGGTTGAAACTTTTCTATTTTAGTCAGGTTGGGTTGGGTCTCGGGTTGAACAAATTATTTTTCATGTTGATCCAACCCAACCTGAATTACATACATACATATATATATATATACATATATATATATATATGTTTCCCGTTGGGGTTTCCGGCCCCCCTCCCCTGGTCTTCACCAACCCAAATCATAAGAGTTTGGTTGGGTTCATTTTGTTCTTAGGTTGAGTTGGGTTGAAACTTTTCTATTTTAGTCAGGTTGGGTTGGGTCTCGGGTTGAACAAATTCTTTTTCATGTTGATCCAACCCAACCTGAATTACATACATATTGAAATATAATATATATATATATATATATATATATGTGTGTGTGTGTGTGTGTGTGTGTGTGTGTGTGTGTGTGTGTGTGTGTGTGTGTGTTTTATCTTTGTTTGATATTTCTTTTAGGATTATTTTGATGTTTTTCTTTGTTTAAAGTTTGTAATTGATATCATAGATATTTTATATTAAACATTTGACTTTTATAAAATTTTAGTTATTACTCGTGTGTTATATATAAATTTAAGTATTTTAAATTAAATAAAAAAAACAGTAATAACCCGACAACCCAACCCACCCGATTTTTTAGGGTTAAGTTGGGTCCATGTTTGGGCCTTTCAGGTAGCATCTCGATCAATCCGTATTTTTGAATTGGTCCAAAAAATCCCTTCAATCGAATTCAACCCAATCTAACCCAACCCAACTCATATACACGAACATCTTTCCTATTTTGCCTCCAAATATGAGCAGAAGGGCTTCATCGAACCATTGAACTATTACAGATCGATGGACTTGCAAGTCACAAAATACAAATTTGCTGATTTTATTTATTTAAAAAAAAAAATGCCAAGCTTGGGGCTTATTTATACATATATCTTTATTATTTTAAAATTTCCAATATTGTCCTGTATCTGTATATCAAAGCTCACTCTAGTTTATCTGTTAAACTTAACTCTATTATTCTGCAAACAAAAGTAATGACTTGAAATCTGACAACATTCAAGTTTTAACTTCTATCCATAAAATAAGGCATCACATCATGAAATTCATCCACGTTCTTGCTTTCAACTGTTCTACGATTTGTCTAGGCCTTCCTTGACAAGACTGATCTCAGTTATAGAGATAATGATAGAAACATCTGAAAGTATAGGGACCAAATTGACACAGTAAGGTCTACATAACCTTACTCGTGACCAAGTTAAAAGATGAATTGCATTTGAATTCTAGTGTAGAAGTTGGGAGCTGACAGCCCCATAGACAGGGGCATAAGTGAAAGTGCCAGTGAAGTTCATAGTTGGAGATGCTGACATGGTATATACAACACCAAGGGTTAAGGAGTATGTCAATGGTGGAGGTTTCAAGAAAGATGTGTCATTTCTGCAAGAAGTTGTGATAATGGAGGGAGTTGGCCATTTCCTCAACCAGGGAAGATATTAACACTCACATCCATGACTTCATCAAAAAATTCTAGTCTGATTCAACAAAGATTATAGAAAGTTTTTTCAGTTTATGGTGTTTAGTTTGCTTCTTTTAAATGATTAGTATGTTTGAGAATCCAGATGGTTGTTTCCTATGGGAACTATTTTTTACATATATGTATGTTTTGTTGTATGAAAGTTGTTCCTAAATATATGGAACAAAAAGTTGTTGAAAACATATATGGTGCTTGATAATCTTTTGTTTTCTAGAATAACAAGTCATTTTGACTGCATAATAACTATAATGACAGAGTGTATGAAAAGTAATAAGAGTTTGTTATTATATACTTCAATTTGTATCGATACCTATAGTCGTGGGTTCAACTATCACTGATAGACTTTCATCAAAAAGTATGTATAGTCTATCATTGATACGCTTCTAATGTTTGTGTTGTGAATCTTGTGATTGAAGTATATCACTAAGAAAAGTCTAATATTGATAGACTTCAATCACAAAATATTTATATCTATCACTAATAAACTTCTATTGTTTTTGTTGTGATAGAAGTTATATAGGGAATGGCAGGACCCTCAGAACGACGAACAGTAAACGGTCAAGGTACGCCGGTTAAGCAAAGAGCAAAAACCTACAAAACATAAACTCGTTATAGGCTGAGTCGCGGAGCTTGATCTCTTTAAGACGTTTCGTGGCTCTGCCCAAGTGTGCAAGTAGGTCTGAAAATTACCATGTCGTCCCCAAGATAAAACAGCCAAAAAACCCAATCAGAAATGCACTGTTACCAACCGGAACATACACCCTATCTAACCCACTGCTCAGAAAACTAGAATGAAAGAATTAGGAGAGGAAAATTGGAATGGAGTGAATGAGTTATGTTTTTGAACTGCTGAAGGCCACAGTAGGGAGCGAAATAGGCGGTAAGCCTCAGAACGTGCATAGAAGAAACGCACTTGCGCTGACGAAGGGACTTGGCGCGAACAGGGAGGACCTAAAATAATAATATTTTTATTAAAATGAATAATCACACACGCCGCGCTGTGCCTCACCAGACAGCGACAGCGCGCGTGTGGGACGCCTACCGAGCCCACATTGGTCTATCTCCTCACTCCCTCCAAAACATAGGTACCCCTTAGGGCCCAAAAACCTGCAAAACATAAACTCGTTATAGGTTGAGTCGCGGAGCTCGCTCTCTTTAAGACGTTTCGCGGCTCTGCCCAAGTGTGCAAACAGGTCTGAAAATTGCCACGTCGTCCCCAAGATAAAACAACCAAAGAACCCGATCAGAAATGCACTGTTACCGATTGGAACATACACCCTATCTAACCCACTGCTTGAAAAACTAGAATGAAAGAATTTGGAGAGGAAAATTGAAATGGAGTGAATGAGTTGTGTTTTTGAACTGCTGAAGGCCACAGTAGGGAGCGAAATAGGCGGTAAGCCTCAGAACGTGCACAGAAGAAACGCATTTGCGCGGACGAAGGGACTTGGCGCGAATAGGGAGGACCTAAAATAATAATATTTTTATTAAAATTAATAATCACACACATCGCGCCGTGCCTCATTCGCCGTGTGGGACACCTACCAAGCCTACATTGGTCTATCTCCTCACTCCCTCCAAAACATGGGTACCCCTTAGGGCCCAAACCCAAAACTCAAGATTGGAGTACATAAGAGAGGCTTCCAAATCCAAATTTTCCAATGTGGGATTCTCCAACCAAAGGTTGGTTCCCTCTTGTTTTTTAAAGTTAAATTTTCACCCAACAAGTTATCATTGAAAAAATTCAATCATAAAACATGTGGTCTATCAATGACTATCACTAATAGACGACATGTTTCATGATTGAAGTCTACCAATGATAACTTTTGTTAGTGATAGACTTCTATCACTAATTAAATTGTGAACACTCTTGCCTATAATTTCTCTTGTATGATTGAAAAAAGTTGAATTGAGCTTTGAGTTTTGATAAGAACTATCTAGAAGAAGCATCTAAAGATATATCTTTGCTTTTTTTTTTACCTACAAATAAAACAAGAACCTCCATAATCATAAAGAGTTGGTTGCTTGCAAAGTTAGAATAAGTCTTGGCTTAGGCTTCTAAAAATCCTTAAAATAAGGACTAAATAGATGTTGAATTCAATTCACAGTTTGTAAGAGCCTCAAAGGGTAGGAAGTTATCATATTTGAATAGCATTATACTCGAACAATACAGAATTAGAGGTGTGTGAGATGCAGACACTAATAGGTAACATGTCTCGAGAATCATGGTTTAGGTATGGGCTAACAAGAGGAATAGCACATTTTAACTTTTTATTTGAAAAAATAGCAAACCAACTTTTTTTTTTTTTTTGTAAAAATGGTAAAAATGAATTAAAATAAGAGAAATTCTTATAAATAAAAAAATCCCAAAAATATTTACATTTTATAGTAAAAAATCCCAAAAGTGCTTTGTACTTTTAAAAAATTCTTATTACACTTTACTTAAGTCAACCAAAATTAACAACCTACCTTTTGAATGGACTGAGAAACGTGAAACTCCAGATTCTTCTTCTCCAAAAGTAAAAACTCTTTTCTACATCAGGCACTTCTAGCTAGGGATGGCAATTAGGTACATCCCCATCCCTGTGAAAATCCCCGTCCCCACTCCATTCCCCATTTTAGGGGGTCTGGATCAGGGTCGGGGATTCCCGTTTGAGGATTCATGTCTCCACGCGAAAAAATCCCCATTTTTTATTTTTTTTATTTTTATTATTTAAATTCAACTAAATTTAGTATTTACATTAAAATTATAAATTTTATGGAAGAAATTAGTATTATCATTTCTATATTTATTGAAATAAACAATAAAAAAATTATTATTTTTTATTATAAATTAATAAAAAAATATTAAATTTTTTATATTAAAAATTTGAAATAAAAAAAAAAAAAGAAAAAGAAAACTGAAACAGTATCTTAGCTACTGTTTCAGTAGTATATATATATATATATATATATATATATATATCGGGGCAAGGATCGGGTTGGAGGGTATTTGACGATAACCTGTAGTTGTCGACGGGTACTAGCTGACGACGATTGCTAGTAGGTTGGAGTTCATGGGTTTCGTTTCACACAAAGAAGGAAAATATAGGGTTTGTGCGAAGGAGAAGATGAGAGAGGGGGAGGGCACGTGGAGCACTTTTAGGCTAACATAACTTTTCTTTTTAAAACTCACATAAACACCATAATATAAGTTTGATTCTGACCTAGTCAAACTCAATGTTTTCTTCTTCTACTTAAATTCAAAACCTTTGAATAAATTTCTCAAACCAAATCAATCAAAATAAAAATAAAAAATCAAATTTAGGAAAAATAATATAATATGAGATTTGAAAATTCAAATCAATATTTAAAGATTGAAAATTTTTAAAGACAAATTTGAAGAATTTTTAAATTAAGAACTAAGATTTATGCCAGCATATTCACATAGAAAGAGAAAGTTAATTCACATTGAATATTTGAATGAAAATTGATAGAAGTCAATTAATTATGATGTAATTAACGGAGTTGTTTGATTAATTATAGTGAATTAAATGAGCTATCCAAGCAAATAACAATGAAATTAAATACATCTTTGTCCTCCATGATCCTAATAACCTTAGAATTGTTACAACTATCATGGTGCATGATTAAACGAGAAATACTATATTCAAAAGTAGGAAAAAAAACTTAAATTGAATCAAATCGACAAAAAGAATAAAAGATATGTTTGCTGTGACGAAAATTTCAATAGTCTAGAAGTTCATGATAGTTGTTCTTATCATCCTACATATCATTGAACAAAATCCTTGTTGATTAGTCATAGCAATGGGAGTGATTAAGAACAATGAAAGAATTAATGGATACTTAATTGAGAGTTTACTATGGTTATTTTGGGGTTAATTAGATTTTTAGGGTTGTTTTTTATTTTAATTAGGTAAATGGGTAGTTTTGAAATTATTTAGGCAAAAAGGGTGTTTTTTTGTCTTTATTGAAGAGACGCATGTGGAAATATTTTATTTTTTATTTTTATTTTTTATCGGACTTGAATGCATCTCTTAAAGAGACGCATTCATTAAAAAAAATTTAAAAAATAAAAAGAAATTGTCAAATCGTCTGAATGCATCTATTAAACAGACGCATTCAGACTCCTTGTCATCGTCGGCTTGGACCGCCTTGTTGACCGTGCTAATTTATTTCTTTTTCTTTTGTCTTCTTCCCCTCCAATTTCATCATAAATTCCCTCAACAAACCACTATTTCTTCATCTTCTTCCTTTATTTTCAAACACCCGAGACTACCACTTTCTTCATCTTCTTCATTTATTTTCAAAAACCTGAGCTTCTACCTTCATTTTCAAACACCCGAAAACCAATCTTCCATCTTTATATTTTCTTCCCATTTCAAATTTAACAGTCATCTGAATTTCCACCATCTTCATATTATTAATTTGTTTCAGTGCAATATTTTATTTGATAAGTTGATATATTGTTGTTATTTAACGAAAAATTAAATTTTTTACAATCTTTACTGATTTTTTCTATTTTATTTTATTTATAGCGGATATTATATCGAAGATTTCTACAAACGATCATTCAAAGTTTTTTTTTTTTTTGGTAAGGTGCAATATTTTTCTTTTAATAAGTTGATATATTTTTTTATAGTTGAGTTGATTTCTTTTGTATTGATTCTCATAATTTTTTTTATATTGGGTTAATTTCATAGTTTTTTAAGGGAAAATTACATGCGATTAACATTGGGTTATATATGTTCGAGTTAATTATTAAAAATAGGTTATTAGACTTCTAAATTATTCTAGATTTTTTAAAATTCACTAAGTCAATAACTCAAAAAATTCAAAATCAAATGTCTAAAGTAATTGTACATAAACTAAAAAAAAAAAAAAGTAAGTTTTTTTAAGGGTGGATATTATTCCTTTATAGTTTTTTAATAGAGAATATTATTTCTTTATTTTACAGTAGATTAATTGGAGAAATATTGATGTTTTATTTTATAGTGGATTAATTGGAGAATTTATTTTATAGTAGGTTAATTGGACGTTTTATTTCTTAAATGAAACAAAAATATAAGTATCTAAAATGTCCATAATTTTGTATTGATTTTTTTATTTTGTTTATAGTGGCTATCATTTTTGAGAAAAATTCTACCATCAAGTCATTCAAAGGTTATGTATATAGTTATTTACTTTTATTTGAAATGATATATTGAATATTGAATATTGAATGTTTGAATGTTAATGTAAATGCTATTGTTATTATTATTGTTGTTGTTGTTATGTTTACCATTTATCAAGTCAATTTATTCATGATTATTCATCTTAATATTGTAAATTTTATGATGATTAAAAAAACAAAGATTCATGTCAATATAAAGGAATATTTATTATTGATTTCCAAAATTATGATGCATGCCTTTAGTAACAATATTTATCATGATATTCACCTTAATATTGTAAATTTTATGATGATTAAAAAAACATAATTTTTTATTATTATTTTGTTTAAGGTGGATATTATTTTTTTAAAAAATTATTCCTTTATAAAAATAGGAATAACACATACTTATTTATCATGATTAAAAAATCTATTTTTTTATTATTTTTAAAAAATATTCCTTTGCAAAAATAGGAATAACACATACTTATTTATCATGATTAAAAAACCTAATTTTTTATATTGTTTAAGGTGGATATTATTTTAAAAAAAATATTCCTTTATAAAAATAGGAATAACACATACTTATTTATCACGATTAAAAAACTATTTTTTTATTATTATTTTGTTTAAGTTGGATATTATTTTTTTAAAAAAATATTCCTTTATAAAATAGGAATAACACATACTTATTTATCATGATTTTGTACCTATTTTTATTTTTGTTTAAGGTGGATATTATTTTTAAAAAATATTCCTTTATAAAAATAGGAATAACACATACTTATTTATCATGATTTTGTACCTATTTTTTATTACTATTTTTGTTAAGGTGGATATTATTTTTAAAAAATATTCCTTTATAAAAATATGAATAACACATACTTATTTATGATGATTTTGTACCTTTTTTTTTATTATTATTTTGTTTAAGGTGGATATTATTTAAAAAATATATTTTTTTAATATAGTTAGCCTAGTTAAACGTAAAAATGAAAACCTATTAAATGTTTTAAATGGTCAAATTAAAATTTCATTTTGAGTGTATTTTTTGTTAATATAGATGACATAATATATACTTACATAGTCTATGATAAATATCGTATTGCATTGGACAAAGTACAATGGACGTTGTGGAATTTTTATGTTATATGCATGGAAACATTGTTAATTAGCCAAATGGGATAGAATATGATAGGCAACCATCTCTTTGTATAAACATGCCTCGTCAAGTTGACTTCAACACATTAATCGATGGATTATGTGATGCATTATCCATAAATAGAGATAATGGGGTAGAAGTAATATTTAGATATGGTAGTTATATAGCGGGATCTACTTTCTACATCCCTATCTCATTTCGAAGTGAAGCTGATGTACGGTTCATGATGAGCAACACTCCATACCCTCCAAATAGAGTTGATATTGTATATATCTCAACCCAGTGTCCCATGTCCAACTCACCGAGAGAAGAAGTTGAAACTACGATCGAGTTAGAAAGTCATAATGTGGAGGATGAGCATTGTGATCCAACTATTGCCACAAACAACGAAGAAGTTGAAACAGACGATGATGATATTGATCTAGATCAACTACCTAGTGAATTTTATGGCGTTCATGAAGTCCCTGAAACTTTTACTGAGATAGACATAACGACATGAACATTGTACCCGATTCGACAACAAAGGAAGACAGTAATATGGGGTCTGATTCATTGCTTAAGGGGATGATATTCAATTCCAAATTGGATTTAAAAAATGCAGTGAAAAGTTATTCAATCATTCGACATCAAAATATTGAAGTCATTGAGTAAAAAAAACAATATGGGATGTTAGGTGTAAAAGATATGACAATGGTTGCATGTGGAGACTTCTCACTGTCTTCCGTAAGAAACACGATAAGTTTGAAATTACCCAGTATAATGGCCCTCATTCCTATGTGTACTCAAGACTGAGTTAGGATCACAATCAATTGGACTCAAATCTAATTGCGTCTGAGGTAAGCAGCATAGTTAAAAAAAATTGCCTATTGATGTCAAAACATTATAAGATATTATCTTGAAAAAATATGGTTATTCGGTTAGTTACTGGAAAGTGTAGGACAGAAGAAGAAAAGAAATTGCTAAGATATTCAGAGATTAGATCGACGTACAATTTACTGCCTAGATGGATGAATATCTTATAAATCACAAACCTCGGTACAGTTATCCATTGGAGGCTAAATGAGGTGGATTGTGATGATAGGATTGTCATGTTCAATAACATGTTTTGGTCATTTGGACCTGTTATTGAGGGTTTCGAGCATTGCGGGCCGCTACTTCAAATTGATGAAACCCATTTGTATGAAAAGTATGAAGGAACATTATTGATAGCTACCTCAGTCATTGCAAATGGTCACGTCTATCTAATTGCATACATTATTGTATCGGAGGAAAGTACTGATTCATGGGGCTGGTTTTTTAGAAATTTATGGGATCTTGTGGTACATGGAAGGGAGGGAATGTATATAATTTCAGATAGACACAAAGGTATTATATCTGCCGCAGAAACCCTAACAACAGTTGGGTAGGAGTACACCACATATTCTACTTAAGACATGTGACGAGTAATTTTAATGACAAGTATAAAAATAGTCTATTGAAGAGCTTGGTGTATAGTGCAGGATCACAATTTCAAGTTCGAAAGTTTAATGACTGTATGGCCGAACTTCAAACTAAAAACCCTAATTGCTTACGATATTTTGCTTTCATAGATCCTAAGCAGTGAACACAGTCATATGACGGTGGTCATCATTATGGATGGCTTAACAAAAATGTAGCTGAAAGTACAAATGTTGTTCTGAAAGGAGCCAGAAAGCTACATTACTACCCTAGTCCAAGCAACATTCTATCGACCTATTGCTTATTTCGCTTCTCGTCATGTAGAAATAGAGACTGCTCTTGAATTTGTAGAGTGTTTCACAAGGTAAATTATTCGCATCATAGTTATCCCACTTTTTATACTAACTATAGACGTATTCTATGTAATTGTCGTATTTATCATAGGTGTGTGGTAAAGAAAATAACTCGTTGGGAACAACTTGCAACTAAACATTCTATTGACGTATTTGACAATCGAACAGGATTGTGTGATGTCACCACCTCAATCAATCCAATAACATTGAAGGGTGGAAACACACGCCGAATAAAGTTAAGTGAAAGAACATGCACATGCAATAAGTGGCAGAGTTTTGGAATCCTTTGTTCTCACGCTATGGCTACATGTAAGTCATTGGGTTAGACTACTTTTACTACATTGAAGACTATTACAAAATTCTCACTTATCTAGCCTGTCATTCACCCCAATTTGATCCCATCCCTGATAAAAAATGTTGGCCTGATCCTAATTTTTCTACTATTTATCCGGACGAATCACGAGTTAGAAAAGTTGGCAGACCATGTACTTCTTCCATGCAAAATGAGATGGATTGGGGGGAATGTTAGAAGACACGTTACACAATTTGCAGGCAAGAAGGGCATAATAGACAGAATTGTCCCAATCGAGTGCACGATCCGACTTAGTCATTGGATTGTAATTGTCTTTATTGATTGTAACTTTTTTTACTTATTTATTTATTGACTCATTCTTGTAAATTTTTTTATAACTATAACAATGAAGAGTGTATTCCTTATTGATTGTAATTGTATTTATTGATTGTAATCACATTGATTTTTAGTAAATTTAATATTATTCCTTAAGTTAAATTTAATATTACTTTATGGGATCAGGTGGATGCAGATGTTACCACAGGGCCATACAACGACTCAGTTTTGTACTTACAACACAACCATAGATTCGAAGTTGTTTGGGAAGACGAGAGGCTATTATTCGAAGGTAGGAAGACCCAGACCCTCGTATATTGAATTATCTACGAGCTACAAGATTCTATGGAGACTAGACTAGCATCTGATAACGACATTAGTGGAACGATGGCGACAGGAGACACACAGTTTCCATATATTGCATGGAGAGTATACGATTACACTACAAGATGTAGCTATCCAATTTAGACTCCCGATTAATGGAAGATCATTGATCGAGCCACTAAATTATGATTGGGAACAACTTTGTGTCATTCTTTTAGAAGTAACAACGAATGACGTCGTTCTTAAGGAAGGTCTTTTTAGCCTTCCATGGTTAGCTGATCAATTCAACAACTTTACCTACTACTAGATAATGCAGATGAAGAGGAACTTCAACGATATGCTCAAGCATATATTCTCAATTTGATTGGAGGATTGGTATTTCCTGAAAAATCCAACATAGTGCACCTAATGTATCTTCCTCTCTTAGTAGATTTTAATATTGCTAGGACATACAATAAGGGGGTTTGATGTATTGCATGGTTATATAGGCAACTATGCAAGGGTGCAGTTATAGATGGCAAAGACATTGAAGGCTCACTCCTATTGCTACAGATTTGGGCATGAGATCGATTTCCTCTTTTAGCGCCTCGACGACTCCATCGATACGAGAACAACTTGAGTGACAAACCACTTGCAATATGGTAAGCATTTTTACCCCATTATTGTTGCGTTCATTATGAAATACTAATAGCTAAAATTCAACTTGTGATTGTTGTAGATGAAATGACAACTACGCATGTTCTACTACAGTATAGATACATATTGGATAGGACTCATATGTTTTTTTGTTGTGGAGTGGCATAACCCGCTCCATTCATACGATCTAAGTACGATCTAAGAGGCAGGCATGTGCAAGACTGGATTGCATATTTGGCTCCTCAAATTTCAATTTGGGAAAATCGTCAAAGTTTGGTTGTTAATGGACCTCCCATTAACAACGGTGTAGATACTGGGCCTAGATATATTGAATGGTATTCCACTATGAGCAGGCGATACATAACGAAAGCAAAAACATATTATCACTTGTTGGTATGAGTTTATTGTTTACTAGAATTGTTTAATTTTATTGCTTAATTGCACAAAAAATAAATTTTAAAGTCATTAACTTGTTATTCATTTATTTTTTAGGCTGGTTTACCAAATATGTCATTATCTGGTCTAAGGGTCTTGCGTAGACTCATCTCTACATGTCTGTCCAGATATCCATGATCAATACGTGATATGCAGACATCGTGGTGAGGGATTACAGTATACAGACATCGTAGTGAGGATTTACAGAGGAAGGCCAACCATTAAATGTAAGAGGTCATGGCAATCGTGAACACTATGTGACTCAACATGATCAATCTAGACGTAATAGAGGATCTTCTTCTGGTCATGAATGAAAAAAATTGTACATAGAATCAAATTTATTAATCAAATTCAAACAAGAAAATGCAACACATCCTAAAGAACCTTGAATATTATTTAAAATAATTAATATCTATATTTCTGCATTAACAACTTTCAACAAAAACAATGATTTGGAATTAAACTAATTGAATACTATTAAAATTAATATTGAGTATATTAAATCAATCATAGAAATTTCTTAATCTCAAAATAACATTATTGTTTAACGGTTAAAAAATTAGTAATATTACTATTAAATCTGGAGATTCGATTAATGAGATGGTTGATTTTAGATAACAATGATTTGGAATTAAAAAAATTGAATATTATTAAAATTAATATTTAGTATATCAAATTAATCATAGAAATTTCTTAATCAAAATAACATTATTGTTTATATTGTTAAAAAATTACTAATATTATTATCACTATAAAAACAAAAGTAATGAAATGGTTTATTTTAGGATTGTTAAAAGAATAAAAATATAAAATATATAGCTTTTACCAAAATTAAATGTATTCAACTTGAATATTTTATTATTATTCATATGAATGCATCTCTTCAAGAGACGCATCTATAAATTTTCTTTTATTTTTGAGAGACGCAATCGAAGTGGTAAAAAAAAGAATAAAATATTTTGAATGGCTCTCTTAGAGAGCATTCAGATAAGGATAAAAAAAAAATCCATTTTCCCTAAATAAGTTCAAAACTACCTCTTTTACCTAATTAAAATACAAAAACATCCCTAAAAACCTAATTAACCCATTATTTTGTGGTCTAATTTTACTGAAATATTAATCTAATCTTGTTGATAAAAACGAGTAATTGTGAACTAAACACAATTTTAAAAATTATAATAAATATAATGGTAAAGCCAAATTTAAAAATGAGAATTGGTGAAAACGAGATACATCTATCCTTCATATTTGAAATAAAATTCTATTAAAGATAATGATAGAAAATATAATTTATAAATCATTTAAAAGGAAATTATAATAAAGATATTGATAAAAAAATTAAATCATATGATTTAGTTAGCATTAACATAAAAGAGATCTATGAAAAGTAATATAATACGAGATTTCAAAATTCAAATAAAAAATTGAAGATGGAAGATATTTTAAATATGAAATTGGAGGATTCCAAACTAAAAACCAAACTAAAAACCAAAATAAATACCAAAATATCTATATGAAAAGAGGAAATTCATCTAGCAAAATATGTATACATGTACATAACAATAAATATGATAGATTCATAATTCTAGATAAATATGATCAAAAGCAATCAAATTACATTTGCAATTAAAGTCCAATAAAATAACAATATAATTACATCCATGGTATGAAATTTAGTCGACATATCATGTTTTCATATATTCAATATCAATATGAAAAATGAATTGATATTTTCATTATATCTTAAAAAGTCCACAAAACATAATAATTAAATAATAAAATATCATTAATATATATATTATAAATAATAGATATGTTAATTTGTTTAAAAATCATAAAATATTTATAATCTAACTTAAATTTATTTTTTAAATTTTATTTTTATAATATTTTTAAAAATATCTATCGACATCGACATTTTAAATATTAACTAAACCATAACTAAACCAACCATGGCCCAAATTCAAAAACTCAAATCATCAAAGAGGAAAAAGGGGAAATAGAAAATGAGGAAGTCAGGTGCCTTGGCTGAGTCGAGACAAGGAAAGAAAGAGGAAAGAGTCCTAAGAGCAGGGTTTTTGTTTTTAATTACTACAATTATTTACTATTGTTATTTATTACTATTTTAATTCTAAAAAATTGTGACACTTGCTTTCATTACCTATAAGATAGATTCCATTAATGTGGGACTCTAAAACCCAGAACCAGAACTTCAAAAGACCAAAAGAGGAACACAAGCAAAACCCATTAAAATTAATGTCAAAACATGCCCTAAAACACCTTTTTTTTCACCCATATTTTTTTTTTTAATGTATGAAGATTGAATGAGAAGATAAATTTTTATAATCAAGCTCAAAAGTGATTGGTTAGAAGCAGCATTATCAGTGAACATGACTTCTAAATATAGATTATCAAGCAAAGCACTATTGCAAGTTTAGGACATTTTTCTACTTACCTGTTTAATACATACAATTGGTTTCTAGATACCTAAAATAAACAGAACAGAAAATGGCCATCACATAATATAGCAAAAGAAACTCTATGAAGTCCCACTGAATATCATTCAATAAATTCATAATCAACAATATTATGGCAAAACCTTGAGAAGAGATGGAACAACTGACATGCAACTAAAATCTAGCAAAATTTGGATATTGAATTTCAAAATAAACACACACTGGCATTGAATTAGGTTGGAAAAGTAAGATCAAATCAAACCCTATATCCCCTGCTGTTTCTCTTTCCTCTAGCCCTCTCGAACTTCCTTCCCTTGGACCTCACATATGGTTTGGAATGGCTGTGTGGTACACCAGGTGCAGGACCGAAATGCTTCACTGCCTCCCGGGAGTTCTTTGGACCTCTAAGAAGAACCTGCAGATGGAGCCCAAGAGATGATTCAAACCCCAAAATATAAACTACTAAATCACTGTTGGAAACTCTCGAGTAACCTACATTCTACAAGAGATGTGATATATGAATAAACATTCCTAGCTGAAAAAACATTCATACCGTGTTCTGACCCAGAGGAGCCCTCAAAGCAAGTTGGTCAAATGTCAAACACTCCCCGCCAGCCTTTTCGATCCTTGCCCTTGCTGTCTCAGTAAACCTCAGAGCAGCAACTTTCAATGCCGGAACTTCATAGACACGAGTATCATCGGTAATAGTCCCAACAACGACGGCAATCTTACTTTCCTATTACATCACAAATGAATGTACAAAGTTACAGATATCTCATACATGCAACAACAAATATTAAAGAACCAAAAAATAAAATTACAATACTACAGGATTTAACCAACCTTTCCTTTCATGAACTGGATAAGCCTAGAGAGTGAAAGTGGAGGCTTGTTAACCTTGCTCATAAACAGGCGCTTGAGAATCACAGCATTGAAATTGCTTCCAGTTCGACGAACAAGGAAGCGGTAAAGCTGAGAAGAAATACAAGAAAATCATTTTATTAGCGAATGCAGGCCAGGTGAAACAGTGCGTAAGCAGGCAAACAGAACAACTTTATTCAAGTACATGCACGTGCAATAAGATCCTCCTCCCAGCATGAGCTGAATAACTGACATACACACAAAGTTCATAACAAAATTGCACATAGACAGACATCACTCAGAGACTCCTGGATAAAGTGAACTGAAAAGTGTAAAATTTAAGTTTTCCAAATCAAAAGTTCAGAGTCCTTACGATCTAAAAAAAAAACAAGAACTAAATGAAAATTTGAAAAAGACTTCATATCAGAGGGGGAAGATATATTAATCTACATGCAAGTATATATATTTGCAAAAAAAAAAACAAATAACAAATAACAAAAGCATTGCAAATACATCAACTTAATTTAAGCATAATTCTCTCTCCCACAACAGAACCACACCAAGAAACGATGTATAACCATCTCACTCAAGAGCAAGGCATGCAAATTAGCACAAAAACTTGAAATATTGGAGCCAGTTCCCTCAGAACAATTAAAGATAAGACTAATCACAAAATGATCAGCATTAGCATGGTCAAGTTAATCATCACTGGGAACATTTTTCTCCAAATACATTATTAAAGAAACCGAGAAGTGTGGCTTATGCTTATCGAGGTATGTCTATATTCCCTACCCAAAATGGGGAAATAATGTGGGTAACTAAGACAGCATTTTATATTTTCAAAAACTAGAAGAGAAGAGTAAATGCAGTTAATGAGTGAACAAAAAATTGGGCACTAATCACTTCAAAGTAAATTCAATAACTTGCATCAACAGTGGAAAACGTGTTATCGATCCAAAAAAGACACTAAAACTGGTATACGGCTCAGATATTTTGTGGGTAAAGACTATTCCATGACCTACAAAAGGTCTCATCATGAGCTGGGATTCACAAATATCATCAAAGCAGAAATACCAGCCATAAAAAACAATTCACTGGAGAAAAACAAAACAAAAATTAAGCATTTATAAACTGCTAGCAATTTCAATGGGGGAACGAGGGTGAACTCGGTTTTCCGAAATCCAAGAAACCAATCCACTGACAATTCAAAATTGGTTCTCAAAGGGAGAGGCACAGACCATCTCAAAGACATTGCAACAAAACACTATTTTAAACGAAACCCTTGAACAATCAAGCAAACTTAAACACAAATAGATGAAACAAAAACTGAATATGAAGGAGAAATCTGGAATAACAAGTACCTTGACGAGTAACTTAAGGTAGATATCATCAGATTTGGGTGCAGTCCTCTTGGTCTTCTTACTCTTACCTCCTGCTACAAGATCGATCCCCTAATCACCGGAAGAAGTAAAATCCACAAATCAGGTATAAAAGGCGTAAGTTAGAGAGAGAATGCAGTGAATGAGTAGATAGAGAGAGAATTAGGGGGTACCATTGGAGCTCTCCGAGTTTAGGAGCGGCGTTCTGGTGCTGGGGTGGAAGGACGGCGAAGGTGAAAATAAGGGTTTTTAAACCTATTTTATAGTGGTGGATCGGCCTTGCCATTCTCTGTGGGCTGGATCGGGCCGGCTAAAATTATTTGGGAACTTGGATATGAACCGAGACTCTATAAATAGCTCATTATTTGATCCAATATTTTACAACTATCCACTAGTTTTAGATTTTACAATTTTGTATAAAATGATATTTATATATAGGATTCAACATACATATGGCAATTACAAAACTAACCTCCCAAGTTCCAACTAACCTGTACTCAAAAGTAGGGGTGTATATAGTCCGGGTTGGGTCGGGTTGGAAGATTTTTGTGGACCAACCCAAAAGTTCGGGTTGGCTAATAATGAACCCTATTAGTTCTTTTTTGGAGGGTCAACCCAACTCAACCCAATCCAAAATTTTCGGGTTGGGTCACCGGTTCTTTTTTTTTTAATTTGACTTTTTTTAAAAACTTATATATATTCGGGTGGGGTCGAGTTGACCTGGCCCTAAAATGGGGTAACCCGAGACCCAATCCGAATTTAATATTTTTTAACATTTTTAACCCAACCCAACCCAAAATAAAATCTAACCTAACCCAACCCTTGCGGTTTGGGTTGGGTAGTTTGGGTTGGTCGGGTTACCGGGTTTTTTGAACACCCCTATTCAAAAGAATAACAAATAAATAAATAATCCAACTAGCCATTTGTCTTTAAAAAAAAGTCATTTGTCATGTCTTTAACAAAAACAAAAAAGGGAAACAAAATGTCCACGTTCCTACTATTTGGATTTTTTTTCTCCTACAACTGCGTTAATTTATCCCCAAAAACCTTGTGTAATTTTAAAAAACCTATGAATTAAGGATTCAAAGTCTCTATGGCCCCTGTTATCGGTAGATTTACCGACATAGGCGAGTCCGAGAGTCTAGAGGGATGGGAGGCCTACGAACTCATAGGAAGAGCCTAGTGAACCTCAAAGGATTCATGTAGAGAGCCTATGAGAGCTCATATGACTCATGGGAGAACCTAGGAAAGCCCATAAGACCCATGGGGAGAGTTTAGAAGACCCATGCAGAAAGCTCGGAGGACCCATGAGGAAGCCTAGGAGAGCTTAGAAGACCCATGGGGGGACCCTATAAAAGGCCAGAGGTCCCATGGAAGAGCTTAAGAGATTAGAGGATCTATTGGAGAGTGTAGGAAAGCTCAAAAGAACTCATGAGGAGAATCTATGAGAGCCCATAATACATATGGGACAGCTTAAGAGAGTTTAGAGGACCCGTAGGAGAGCCTAAGAGAACTTAGAGGACCCGTAGGAGAGCTTAAGAGAGCTCAGATGACCCATGGGAGAGTCTAAGGGGAGAACTTAGAGCAATTGAGTTTAAAGCCATCCAGGTTCACAATAGACCGCACATAAAATTTTTTTTGAGAAATTAAGTGGATGGTGCACTTGAGCATACACTATAGTAATGGTGTAATGTAACCGCTAGTGAGTATTAACTCAACTGTTACAAAATTTAAGAGGGATAATCATGAGCTCGAACATCCGTTATGCTTTACTATCCTATATAAATGACCATAACCATTGGTCAAATGTACACCTGAAATCTTCTATTATTTTCTACTGTCCAGTTACTCACAAACCCGAGACTGACTTGAGCATCGGAGTGTGTGTGGCTTGACAACAATCAGTGCTCAAATTCTGTTGTCTTACAAACAATTGGAGTATTTTTTCTCGTAATACAAATTTATAGTTGATCCATTTTTTGGCATCAATAGGTGATGTCGTCTATGGAGAGACAATTTTTCTAGTGCCTACTACTTAGAATCTAAGGCTGCATCATGAGTAACGACATGAATCATGATATCCCCATGGAGAACGTCGATGATAAGTTTGATAAAGATCACCATCTTAGGCGAACCCTTGTCAGGGGGCAGACCATCACATCAACAAGTACTCTTCAACCGATGGAGAAATCGATGGATGAATATGTTGCTCTAGTAGAAAAGTTGAAATGATTGGACCAATGTTAAGTGAAATTTTGGAGCTACTAAGGCATCCAAACCTCATCATGAAATTCTTGGCAAGAGTGGCTAAGGAGTACCCTAAAAGAAGCAGATGTTAAGAGCAATAAGAGCAGAACTTGTTGGTACTACTCATTCAAGGCTCTATTCTCATTATTCGAGATTGGGCAAAGGGAAAGGGGCTGGCAGATGAAGGGGTTGGAGAGTTCCAAGATAGAGGTGTTGGCTTTTTAACCCTTAATCACAAATTAATTATTAATTAATGTTTTGAAGATAACAAACCTGGCTTTTTTTTGCTAATAATTTCATTATTTTGAATAGTCCATAGCATAGAGCTCAGAACAACGATTCTGCCTCTTGAATCACCCAAATCGAGGTTCAGATGAAAAATATGTACTAAAAACAAATTTGACGAAAAAAAATACCTGAGGTGGTAATGTGGTAGTCAAATTATTAAGTTGAACCTATTGGAGAGTGTCACTTGAAGCTATGGAAAATGTGACACATGGGGCTTAAATTTTCAATTGGTGGATTTTAGTTTTCTTTACATTTTAAAAAATAACAATACAAACGATTTTGTAAATAAAAAAAAACCCAATGGTCAAATATTTTTTTTAAAAAAAAAAAATTTAAGTTACTATATATTATTTTCTTTTTCTTTTTATTTCTTTTAATCTCCACCTTAAATTTAACTTTTTGATCAATCCAATGACCCAATTAAAATCCACATTTTATCTCACTTCTCCTCTTTTAAAACTTCATCTAGAAGGGATTGAAGTTCCTCGTAGCAAAAGAAATCGTGTCCCAATTTTAATTTTACAGAACAATAACTAGAGGACAGAAACACAGGTTAAACAAAACTAATTAAACATGCTTTCCATTGTATAAGAAGAAGAAGAAGGGTTAGGATATCATATACCTGTTGAAGACCAATTTTTTATTGGGATTGGTGTCCTAATCCTCTCAGAGTCTCGTTGTTTGTAATTATACACATTGTTTTATGAATAAAATAATTGTTATTTTATTTTGGCAATTACTTATATCCAATAAACAAAGCTCCATGGTTATCTGTTATAAATTTAAGCATGTATATGAGATATACAAGTGGATCATGCCTTAAGTGATAACCTAAATAGGTCTGTAGTATAAGGATTAAGGTGGGATACCTGATCCTAGTGACACTACGGATACGACCCGCTTTGTAGAGGTTTGCAAGTGTTGTAAACTACTACAGATGGTAGATCCTAACCATTCATGTGGAGACTTGTGAGCAGGAGTGTCCTATACAAAGAGTTTGTATAAGACCAGACCACGAGATGACTAGAGTCTATATATAACGTCGTTGATACTGGAGACTTACATCTCACCTAAACGACCATAGGTGACACGACCTCAATCTTGAGTGTTTTGGGAACTCCTGCCTCTGAGAGCAGTCCTTTGATTAGTATGGATGAGAGTGGCCAGATTGCCAACCCAACATGCCCACCTTTTTGGGGACTTATCTGATTTGGAAGCTAGGAACTCAATACACAAGATGGATTTCACTCCTTCCCCGAAGCAGGGGTAAGTAGATAGATTACTCCCTTAAGGGTTGATTCTGGGGCATGAACATAGTGGCCATAACTTCTCTTTGGAATAGAGGACTCAGTCATAGTAGGACTATGACTTATGTTCATTAAAGGATTCAGTGGTACTTAAGGAGTTAGATGTAACTATAGGGGCATAACAGTTATGGATCGAGCTGTACTTACGAGCGATTTGCGAAGGGTTGTCGCACTGTTGATTGGTTAAGATGGACATATAATATATCTATAGTAAGGAGAGTTCAGTTGTCGGTCTTTAGTGGAATGTCTGGTAATTAACGGATGGTGGATCTCGTGACTAAAGAGTTTAATTAGTTATTCACGTACCATTGGAGTTTCGAGCTACAGGTCCATAAGGTCCCCTTGGTAGCTCAATGGATTCAAGTTGAGGATCAGTTCTTGGTGTTGATTTGAAATGTTCAAATTGACAAGAGGTAATTTGATTATATATGATATGATTGGTATGGTGTATGAGATACATCTAGTGGAGGATTAATGTAAATGAGATTTACATTAAGTGCCATGGAATAGAAAAAGAGCTATGGTTTATATGTTTCATGTGATGAAATATTAAAACTATAGGTTATAAATATATTATGGTAAGTTAGTTATCATTTATATTTATAATAATATTAATTATTGGATAATTATCTCTTTTTCTCTAATAACCAATTGAGTGAGAGGTTATTGGTGGTCTCATGGTAACCGTGAGATAAAAGAAAAAGTGTTTTCCTAATTTTAGTAAGATTTTGCAAAGTTGTGAATTTGAGATTTCCAATCTCGGAAATTACTCACAGAGAGTTGTCAAGTAAATCAGATTTACTAAACGACAGCTTGGAGTTAGCTAAACGATGGTGGAGTGTTCTTACACGATTGACACTCAACTAGACGATGAGCTAAACGATCGCATAGCTTTTGCTAGACAATCGCATAACTTTTACTAAATCGATCGCATAGCTTTTACTAAACGATTGGGCATTGACCTATACAATAGGCTGTTTCATCTCCCACTTGCTTAATTGTTTACATGATTGTTCTTCCTCCGATTTTCTACCTCTAACTAAGTCCTCACAGAGCTCACCCTCTGGATTCTCACACTGAGAATACCAAGGTAACCTTCTTGGTGGTGTCATACTCAACTCAACACAGTTGAGATTCTGTGGAGGCCGTTCATGGAATTTTGGGCGTTCGTGACCATGGTGATCGCTTAGTCAAGTTTGCTGTGATCGAGCGTTTGTGATCAAGGAACTTGAAGATGAGTCTTCAAAGATTTGTTAATTCCTTCCCTTGATTATGTAGTATAACATGCTGTAATTTCTGTTTTATGCATAAATGTATGTTTCCGTTTGTGATTGTAATTGTAATGTTCATAAACGATTGAAATTTGGAAAGATCCTTCCGCTACTCATGGAAATCCTCATGTCCGATTTCCTTCATTCTTCGCTTTCCACTCTAATTTGCATCGTCTTCTCCCAATCTCATGAACACCACAACTGGACACCACCGCTGGGTATTCCCTGTTATTCTCATGGATGAGAACCACAGAGGTATGGGCTTGGAATTAAATGTGGAATGAGGGCAAGGGAAGAGAACTGAGAGATTATTCTAAGAAAAATTGTTTTATGTAGAACAATGAGAGAAGAAGATGAAAATCAGACAAAAAAAAACCTTTTTTTCTACTTTTTTTTTTTACATGATCTTTGGAGCTGAAAGGGTTGAGGGAGTTATACTTCCCTCTCCTTTAATAATTCAAAATTCAAATTCAAATTTTGAATTTTAAAAAAATAATATATATATATATATATATATATATATATATATATATATATATATATTAAGCTATATGTTATATCCCATATAACATACAACCTATAGTTTTTATATAAATCACATTCAAATAACAACCCATCTCATCAAACTATATAAAGTTAATATGAATTGTATTCATATTAATTTAAGATATAGTTTCTATATGAATCATATTCACATAATTAATATTTTAATCATATTCAAATATTTATTTTTCTTATAAAACTATATATATTTAATATGAATCATATTCACATTAAATTTTAATATATAGATTTTATATGAATCATATTCATATAATTAATATTTGAATCATATTCAAATATTTATTTTTTCTCATAAAACTATATATAAATTTGATATGAACCATATTCACATTAAATTTTAACATATGAATCATATTCATATAATAATATTTGAATCATATTCAAATATTTATTTCTCTTTAAAAAGTATACAATGTATCAACATACATTATATAATGTATCTATATACATTATTCGGTTGTATCTCATATAATTAATTTTCTTTAATTAATTTGAACAATTCAAATTAAAAAAAAATTAATTTGATTATTATCAGTTCTCATTGAGCTAATGAGAAGACTTTATAGACCTATAGATTGAAGCTCTAATGATACGAGATTAATTGATTAAACTTTTTTAGTCAAATTAATCAACATTCATTAATTGTCGGTCACTCCACTAAAGACCGACAGCTGAACTCTTCGCACTGAGATCTATTTCTGTGTCCATTGGATATAACCAATCAATAATGCGTTGACCTTCATAAATTGCTCGTAAATACAGCTGGGTCAAATTATTGTTTTACTTCTATAGTTACATCTAACTCCTTAACTACCATTGATCCCTTTAATGAACAATTAGTCATAGTCCAACTATGATCAAACCCCTCTCGAGACAGGAGAGGGTGAGGCACCTCATTGTTCAAGCTTCGGAATCAATCCTTAAGGGAACAATTTATCTTCTTATCCTAACTATAGGGAATGAGTAAATTCTTTCTTGTATAGTTGTGTTCTCAACTCCTCAATCAAACGAATCCCCAAAATGGTAGGCTTATTGAGTCGGTGAATCTAGCCACTCTTACCCATACAAATCAAAAGATCGCCCTCATAGGCAGGAGTTCACAAGTCATTCAGGATTAAGGTTAGATCACCTATGGTCATCCTGGTGAAATGTAAGTCTCTTCTAGCAACGACGTTATAAAAAGAGACTTAACATTTCGTGGTCATATCTTTATACAAACTCTTTTGTATAAGATATCCCCATTCACATGTCTCCACAAGAATGATCAGCCATAGAGTTCAATCTCTTGACCTTTTGGCTTGATCCAAATGCGTGTACAACCAACTTGGTGAAGAAATGAAGAAGAATTCTCTTTCGAGCTTGGTCTTCTACAATTCTCGTTGATCAACAGTGACAATGGTTCTTTCCCTCATGTCCTTCTTGCAACAGCAAAATAAATATGATTTATGTTCTAAAGCTTTTCTCTCTAAATTATATGATATCTTCCTTGGTTGTAAGTCTTCTTATTTATAGGTGTTTTTATCAGCAACTTATGATAAGATAACATTAATTTCTATGCTCTTGTCAGCCGCCTGCCAATTCAGCTACTTTTCAGATGCCGACAGTCAGATACCCATACTTGCAAGTGATGATTTGACAAGAACAACACGAACCAATGTATCTTCTCTGCGTTGGCCAACTTTGGACGTATGTCTTTGCATTAGCTTAGCCTGCGACATTTAGCGAATTTTCTTGAAATCTAGATGCATTAGTGAAGCAATTATATTAAAAAGAATGTTTCTGTAAAGGCTAGTAGTGTCTGAGGAATTCCATGCATTTTCCTTTAAGACAAATGTGTTTTTATCATTAAGAATCCTAATTGTTCCAACTTTTGAGAGACAATAATTGTATTTCTACAAGTTATCAAATATCTATGTGTTCCTCCGCTCAAGAAATTTGAATACTCATGAAATTACTCATGAAGGAACAAATGAAGTTAAAGAATCTAAAATTAGCATGTTTGTTCATACTTGTGAATTACATAAGATGGATGCAAATGAGTATAATTGATACACTTACTAGATTCACTAACATGATCAATACTTTAAAGGGACTTGGTAAAGTCTATACAACATCCAAAAATGTTAGAAAAATTCTTAGGGCTTGGTAAATTCTCTACCTAAGACTTGGGAAGCAAAGGTAACAACAATTCAAGAAGCAAAGGATCTCACCAAACTTCCATTGAAGGAACTCATTAGTTCACTCATGAGCCATAGATCACTATAAAATAGCACTTGGAGGATGAGTCATAGAAGAAAAAGAGTATTGCATTAAAGACCATCTCATTGAAAGTTGACTCCAAAGAAGATGATGCCCTTGATGAAGATGACAAAACTCCAGTATCTCCATAATGGTATGATATTGTCCACTTTGGGCATAATCCCTCATGACTTTGTCTTTAGTTTCACCCTGAAAAGGCCTCATACCATTGAGATAGTTGTCTTCCATTATAAACTCATGATAATCCCCTTATTTAACTGATGTAAGACTTTAATCGCATTCCCACCCTACAATCCTCCTCTCGAACAATGGACCACTGAGTCTTCCTTCAAATATTCATCTGATCTCTGTGCTAACACAACCATGGAGTAGTCATCCATTCAAACTTCACTTGGGCACAATGCCCATTTGAAGGCTCAAGCACAATGCCCATCTGAAATGGCACACCTTGGTCTCATGGTTAATAAAAAATGATGAACTTGATGATGAGGTAACTCTAGAACCCTTTAAAGTTTTTAAAAGTATGCAAAATGACTTAAAAAACTTAGATCTAAATATGTTGCGCTTAAGAAGAAATACAATACATTGACTAGTGAAAATAAGTTTTTACTTGAAAAATTGCTCACTTTAAAGAGAATGAGTATATTGTGCAAATTGAAGAATCAAATGTCTCTTTTAATAAGCATGTTTGTGATTGTGATGAGAAAATGCTTTGCATGATAAAGTTAGATTTCTTGACATGATGGTTATGAAAAAAATAAATGGATTAAATTTCTTAAAGAAAATGAATTAAGTGCTTTCAAGATCTTGATAAAGCTAAGGAGTCTAATAAAATGTTGACAATAGGTGCTCAAAGGTTGGATAAAATAATTGAAGTAGGCAAGTCTTATGGTGATAAGAGAGATTTAGTTTATATTGATGAATGTTCTACTCCTTCAAGTTCTAAAACTATATTTATTAAAGTATCTCCTATTGTGTCTAAGCTTAACATGCCTAATGTTGTGTCTAATCATGTGAATGCTAGCTTTGTACCTATATGTCATAATTGTGGTGTTGAATGTCATATTAGAGCCAAGTGCTTTAAATTGAAGTATGTTTGATAGCACCAAAAATGATTTATCCTGCTCTTATTAATTCAAGGTCGTTGATCTATTTAATGAGCTTAATTGAAGATTTTATAGGTATCAAGTGTCTAAGAGGTAGAATAAGGCGTTCGGTGTGAAAAGGTGCTACAATGGTTGAAATTGGAGCTCAAATGCACCAAATGAGAAAGAAGGTTGAAAAATTACGAATTATCCACTGAGGAGTGTTGAGTAGTAGCGCAGTGGCGCCGCCCCGGTGCATTTTCTAGAGAGCTTAAATTTTGGGATAGTGGGGGAGCGCCACGACATTTTAGAATTTCTGCGTGCATAGTGCAAGAGCACCACGACACACAAAGATCCACCTTTATGCGTTGTGCGGCAAGGATGCCACAACGCTATCCCAGGCGCCACGACACTATGCGTCTTCTATAAATGTAAATTTTGCCTGATTTAACGAGTGATCACACTATTTTTCCTCTTCCAAACCTATTTTCTTCTCCTCTCCACCATGGACACTCGGTTTTAGTCATTTTAATCATCTTGGAGCTTAATTCTTATATTTAAAAGATGATTAAAGGCTAAGATAACTCTTTTAGCTTCAGTTTGATAGTTTTCCCTTTCTTAGGTTATTTATGAGTCTTTTTATTCATCAAACATTGTTCAAACTCTTTTGCTTATGGGTTTTAATCTGATTGTACTAATTATGATTAGTTATTTCTTATTATTGATTGACGATCAATGCTTGAATGTTTCTTTTTCATGCTTTAGATTTATCCTTGATTAAGGTAATAACTCAATTCAAAGTAAATGGTTAGTTTAACTTCCTCGTTGTGAGTCGACCATTAATGAGTATTGCTTGAATCAACCTTGAATTAATATCATATTGAATGAAAGAATTAGACGATAGAAATTAATTTGTTCATCCTAGCAATTTCCCTAAAGCTTAATGCGACTGGTCAATTTGTTTAGAGCAGATTCATCTTCTATGCATTTTGATTAATTAGGAAACTAGAACGGTTAATTAGGATTCTAATTAATTTAGCTAGGCTTAAGTAAAGCATGTCTGATCTAGAGTTCGATGAGCAATTAATCTAATTAGGGAAACATAACATCAAACCTAAGCTAAATCTTTTCACTATTGAATTTCAAAAAATCTCTCTCTCTTATTTTCATGCAAATTTATTTTTATTTTCAATTCCAAACAGCCAACCAACCCCCTTTTAGTTACTATACTATAAGTTCTCGAATTAAGAAATCATTATGGCTCCCTGTGGATTCGACTCCATACTTTCACTTTACTACCTATTGTAGAGCATGACATGAGAAACTTTTTTGGTTGGAGCCATAGGGTATTAACGACGCCCTATTGGAGCTCCCACCAAATTGGCGCCGTTGTTGGGAAGCCAATCAATTTCTTTATTAAAATAATTATAGTTTTCTTGCTTGCTAATCATCTTTCTCTTTTGGTGCATGACCGACTCTCCCGAGGGATCTAGATGGTTATACTTTGCAAAGATATATCGAGAGGAGAGGAGAATTAGAAGAGAAAGAAGAGAGGAAGCCACACAAGAAAATCATATCAGTGTAGAAGACACATTAGAAGTAGAATTTCAAGAGGAAGAATATGAAAAGGAAGAACCGCCACCAATGGCCGAGCGGGAGAAAACACTAAGAGAGCTTGTAGCATTAGATTTCACCTAACAACCCTTATGCATTGTATAGCCTGAGATGACAGATACTTTTAAACTAAAATCTGGATTGAATCACTTACTCCCTTCCTTTTCTGGCCTTATAGGTGAAGATCCACATAAATATCTCAAGAAGTTCCATCTCGTGTGTGATGGGATGAGGCCAAATGGGGTGACAGAAATGCAAATCAACATAAGGACATTCCCCTTTCCTTGAAAGGTGATGCGAAGGATTGACTCTATATCCTACCATCAGGAAGTATCACGTTATGGGATGAAATGCAGCAACAGTTCCTGGAAAAGTTATTTCCTGTGTCATGAGCTACGAGCATACGGAAAGAAATTTACAACATCTTACAATTTAACAAAGAGATGTTTCACGAATATTAGGAAAGGTTTAAGAGTATCTACACGAAATTTCCACATCATTAGATATCAGGCCAGCTATTAATCTAATATTTTTATGAAGGCCTGGTGCGAACTGAAAAGAATAGCATTGATGTCATAGTAGGAAGAGCCTTGGTTAACAAAACTGCCCTTGAAGCAATGAAAGTCATAGCAACCATGGCAGCTAACTCACAACAATTTGGAACCCGTGCTTTCGTGAGCGTGAAATATGCATCCAAGGTTAATAAAGAGTCAAATATCTGATCTAGTTGATGTTGTGATACAGATGGTCCGAGATAAAAACAAACCCACTCTGGTATGCCAAGTGTGCTCCATGACCGACCATACATCCGTCGCGTGCTCACACATCCAACAAGGGACGGTGCATGAAGTGAATGTTATTGAAGGATTCCAAAATAGGCAAAGAGACCCCTACAATCAAACATATAATCCAAAGTGTCACAATCACCCAAATTTTAAGTGGGGTGGACAAAACGAGCAAGTTCAATCAAACAAAGGGGCTTCGTTGGGTTTAGGTATGTCAATAGAAGATATTGTTAAGAGTTTAGCTGATAACTCTTTGAAATTTCAACAGGAAACCAAAGGTGCTCTCGACACCCTGGGGACTCAGGTTTCTCATCTTTCCGCTTCGGTGAGCAAGTTGGAGAGGCAGTCAAGGAAGATTCCTTCCTAACTCGAGCCCAATGTACGCAATGTTAGCGCAATTGTGACGGTGAGCTACAATGAAGTCTTCTATACTCCTGCCTCTAAACCAGTAGATGAGTTCAAAGATCCTGAAAAAGAGGAATAACGAGAAGAAATAGCTGTTAGACCTATTAGTAAACGAGAGGTATGTTTCGATCCTTTATCGAATCTTAATTCTTATGTTCATGTTGCCTTCTTCCTTAACAGGCTAGCTAAGGAAGTTGCACCGAAGGATGAAGGGCAACTCCTTCGGTGCAACTGGTCGAGTCTTCAAAGAGCAATGAAAAGGGTAAGAAGTCATGGGTTAAGGTTGAAGACAAGCCTAAGAGTGAAGAAAGCTCAGTCATCTACCTAGGTAACTTACCAGTTAAACGTGATGATTTGGGTACATTTTCCGTACCTTGTCTGATAGTAAGATGAAATTTAAGCATGCATGCTAGACCTACGATCAGCTATTAATATCATGCTTGCATTTGTGTACACTGAACTTCAGTCACATGTCCTGTATACCACTGGCATTTTAGCTCAGTTGGTAGATTACACTTCTTGGAGATAGCCAAACATCAAAATTTACCTACTTTCCTAGATTATATTTCCTTTATGTGATTTATCTTTGAGCCTAATTTTTCCAATAATTCTTATTTTGTTAGGCGTTTTGATGGAGAGAAGCTTGAATTGAGGGTGCTAAGTCCTTCCTTCATCTCATGCTTCAGGGAAGTTTTCTGATCCTTCGTGCTTTATCTTCTATCACATTGAGGAGAATGTGAGTTTTAAAAGTTGAGGTAGGGTATTCAGATTTGGCATATCTTTTTTGTGATTATATAGTTTGGGGTCCTAGACCGATGTGCTCGGACAATGTTGATTGCATGCATGTTGCTTGCTTTATTTCCTTATTTCTCACAATGACTAGTCAATGGTGCACTCTTTTGAATCATGTTGCCATTAAATTAGGTTAGAAGAAGGCATTTATGACTTTTAGGCCATTTTTGAAAATTTTGTATAATTTCTCTCATTCATCTTTGGGTTCTTTGTTCATATATCTTGACTCTTACTTGCTTAGAATTGCATTATGAGGCCATAGGTTTGTTGTCACTTCGAAAGGGCCTACTAATTGGAGAAGGTCTTGCATGATAGGTGGTAATGTGATATTGAGGGAGAAAATATGTGATTTATATGCATGCTAAAAAAATGAAAGATTCAACTAACAAGACAAAGTATGTGTTGAAAAGAATACCAAAAGAAAGAAGAAAATAAAATAAACTTGTAATATATATGCATGACTAGGGTTAGAAAGAGCTACCTTCTATTGTGATCATTTAGAACACCCATAAAAAAGAGTGGGTATGGTTCCTTATAATGGAAGTGTGAAAGCTAATGCCCTAAGGTAAAAGAAATGCAAGTCCAGGGATCCCATGTTCATTTCAGGCACCTCAGTTGATATATTATTATCTTGTGTGTTTTGATGTTTAATAGTTGATGCTTGAGCTAGAGTAGGGAAAAATGAATAGAGGCTTCATAAGTATATTCTCGGTTTTCTTGTGCTTAAAATAGGTAGCTTAGAACTTATTCATGCATGAGAAGATTTGAAATGAAATTTCAATCTTGTCTTGAATTCATTAAATGTTTTTGGATAGCTTAATTGATTGTGAGCATGACTTTGGTTGACTGTTAATGTTAGAGTAGGGAACTTGGTAACTTAGCAAGCTGATCTTTATGAGATTGTATGTTCTACTTTGCTCGAGGACGATCAAGAATTAAGTTGTGGGTGTTTCGTAGCACAAAAAAATGTGTTATTTTCCTCTTCTTAATTTGAGGTTGTTAGTTTATTTAATGAGCTTAATTGAATATTTTACAAGTCTCAGCTATCTAAGAGATAGAACGAGGTGTTCAGTTCGAAAAGGTGCTAAAACGGTCAAAATTGGAGCTCAAATGCACCAGTGAGAAAGAAGGCTGAAAAATTACGAATCTGCTACTAAAGATCGCTGAGTAGCAGTGTAGCGGCGCTGTTCGCGACGCATTTTCCAGAGAGCTCAGATTTTGGGATAGTAGGGAGCGTCTCGGTGCTTTAGAATTTTCCACGCACGTAGTGTAAGAGCGTCGCAACGCGCAAAGACTCACCCCTCTACGCTGTGTGGCAAGGGTGCCACGGTGCGTGCGTCTTCTATAAATGTAAATTTTGCCCGATTTGATGAAAGATCACGCCATTTTCCTTCTTCCTGGCCTATTTTCTTCCCATCTCCACTATGAATACTATTTTTTTAGCCATTTTAGTCATCTTGGAGCTTGATTCTTGTATTTTAAGTATGATTAGAGGCTAAGATAACTCTTCTAGCTTGGTTTGATAGTTTTCCCTTTCTTAGGTTATTTGTGAGACTTGTTCTTCATCAAATATTGTTCAAACTCTTTTGCTTATGGGTTTTAAACTGATTGTACAAATTATGATTAGCTATTTCTTGTTATTGATTGACAACCAATTCTATGTTGCTTTTCCATGCTTTAGATTTATCCTTGATTAAGGTAATATATCAATTAGAACAAAAAGGTTAGTTTAACTTGCTCGTTGTGAGTCAATCATCAATAAGTATTGCTTTAATTAACCTTGACTTAAAACTATATTGAATGAATTAATTAGATGGTGGAAATTAATTCGTTCATCCTAGCAATTTCCTTAAAGCTTAATACGATTGATCAATTTGTTTAGAGTGGATTTGTTTTCTATGCATTTTGATTATTTGATAACTAGGACGGTTAGGTAGGATTCTAATTAATTTGGCTAGGCTTATGCAAAGCATGTTTGATCTAGAGTTCGATGAGCAATTAATCTAATTGGGGAAACATAACATCAAACCCGAGCTAGATCTTTCCACTATTAAATCTCACAAATTCTCTATCTCTTATTCTCATTTTATTTTCATGCAAACTTATTATCATTACAACAATACCAAACAACCAACTAACCCCCTCTTTAGTTACTATACTATAATCTTTCACATTAAGAATTCATTATGGCTCATCGTGGATTTGACTCCGTACTTTCACTTTACCACCTATCGTAGAGCAAGGCACGGGGAAATTATTTGGTTGGGGCCATAGGGTCTTAACGACACCCTATCGTAGGCTCACATTACTTCTTCAAGAAGAAAATTTTCTCAAAGAGAAAAATTTTACAATGTTCCAAGAAAACATTTCTCTAAAAAGAGTAAAGTGCATAATTTTGTTGTTAGAGATAAATCCTTGTATAATGTTGTTTGTTTTTCTTGTGGCAAATATGGACATAAAGTTTATTCTTGCTATATGTCTAGATCCAATGCTTTTAGTGCGAATGCAAAAATGAAATGAATTTCTAAGTTTGTAAATGCTAATACTCTTAGACCAAATAAGTATGGATATCAAAGAATCAAACTTGATTTTTTTTTTTTTTTGTAGGTGCTTTTGAAAGCCTCCAAGAAAAATAGATGGTACTTAGATAATGGTTGCTCAAGGCACATGACAGGAGACAAATCCAAGTTTATCTCTTTCTCTAAAAAAGATGGAGGCGCAGTAACCTTTGGTGACAACAAGAAAGGTAAAATTATTGGCAAGGATAATATAACTTGTGATAGTTCATTAACCAGAAGCGAAAAATACAATCGGTGGGAGATGAAGAGGTTTGATGGTCAGCCATGGGTAGTCAAGTTGCACATGATCCAAAACCAACTGGGGGACTTGAAGCGAGCATAAGATCACAAGGGATTAAATTTAGAGAATTTGTTGGATAAGTAGATCCACCATTACTAATGAGATCATACAAGAAGAGGTGCCTTCGAAGTTTAAGTTCATAGTAATGAAGGCCTATAATGATTCGAATGACCTGATGGAGCACTTAGACAATTTTAGATCATAGATGGAGCTCCATGGAGTCCAAGATGCAATCAAGTGTCGAGCTTTTTTGTTCACATTTGCTAGACCTACACAAAAATGGTTATGCTAGCTTGAACAAAAGTCAATAACCACTTTCAGTTAGTTGACTTGTGCTTTCATCACCCAATTCCTTAGGGGTCAAGATCAGAGGAAGTCGCCAACTCACCTACATATGATTAAACAAGGGACACATGAGACGCTGAGAGAATACATCTAAAGATTCAATGGTGAAGCACTCTAGATTGGGGGTTACACCAATGGAGCAGCCTTGATTGCTATAGTTGTTGGGATTAGGGATGAGTGATTCCTATGGTCACTAGATAAGAAGGTTGCTCCATTTATGTTGAGTTGCTAGCCCGTGCATAAAGGTAAATAAGTGTAGGAGAGCTACTTCGCTCTAGACAAGTTGTAGAAGAGAAAAGTACTTGAGGCTAGGGCCACAAAAGCTAGAGGGAATAGGACCGATCAGATTTGAATGAGATGAAAGTTGAACGTTGGTCCACTTTGCAAGAACAGTCAAGCCATAAAGGTCTGTCGCCTATTAAGTTGAGTGGTTTAATCAAGGTTAGAAAGATCATAGTTCGATGCCCCTTAGAGAAATTAGAATGATTTTTGGTGGGTCAGAGGGAGGTGATTCTAGAGGGGAAAAAAAAAGTCAAAGCTTGACAGGCGCGTACTAATCTAGAGGTTTATAAGGTATGATCAATGGTCGTTAAAGAACAAGTGATTAGTTTATCATAAGAGGATGCATTTCAACTGCATTACCTTCATAATGATGCATTAGTTGTGTCTTTAGCTATACGAACATCAAGGTCAATTGCATATGGGTGGACGGAGGATGTTCAACCAACGTCCTATCCTTATCTACCTCTAATGCCATAAGGTTAGCGTGAGAGGAACTACAAAGTAGCCCAAACCGGTTACTCGGGTTTGGAGGGCAGAAGTGTATCCAAAGGGAGCATTAAGTTTCCAATTCTGTTTTGGTGAAGGCATGACATATGTGATGGTTGTGATCAATTTCTTGGTGGTAGAGGATAAGTCCATCTACAATGTGATTTGGAAGGCCAACTCTCCACCAGATGAGGGTTGTTCCACCAACACCAAGTGATGAAGTTCCCAATGCCTAGTGAGGTTTGAACATTACGAAGAGAGCAGTTGATATCTAGAGAATGCTACCACATAACTTTGAAAAATTCTAGTGTTGAAGGGTGGCAGGTTCTCAAAGTGATCGATAGAGTTGATTGCAAAACATCTCTAAACATAGGGGAAGTCAACGTAGACATGTAAACCTCGACATCAATGGCTTTAGATAAAGAAATTCTTATCGGTGGTGGGGGTAAAACTAAGATATCCTCAGATACTTCAACAACTCGACGCTTTAAGTCAATGGAAGAAGTGTATCATGCTACTGCGAATTTATGACTAAAATGACCTAACTGAAAACCCTTGTCAGAGTAATAGAGATTCGTCTAGTTTTGGTAAAAGCAACATCTCGTGATGATCTACCCTGTACTAGGTGAATCATCTAGCAAGAAAGATTGTAGAGCTTGACTTTTGTTTGTAGACTAGAAAGAGGTACAAGTAAGGTCATGTCTTACCCCTATAATATCAAGCATTTAAAATATTACTATTGATAAGTTTGTTCATTTTTTCCATTATAATATTTTTTTTCTTCAAAATTTGCACTTGATCCTTTTAATACTTAATATATTTTTCTTTTTATTTGCTAAGTCTTAATCAAACTTTTTTGAGTATGAGGGCAAGTAGGCATAATCAAAGAACATAGTAAAAAAAAAGAAAAAGAAAAAGAAAGAAAGAAAAATCAAGCGATAGTGTAGCTATCTATTTTTGTCTGGTTTAATTTTGTTACTTATTTATGTTAATTTCGTGATATTGTCATAATTAAGAATTTTTTGCTAGCTTGTAAAGATAAAACAAATAAAAAAACAAATAAATTTTTGGGTAATTAATATTAAAATCTTTTTCTTTTTATGTTTTCATTAAATAAAGTAAAATAAAATATTTTTTGTGAAGGGAGAATAAAATTTGAATGGTCAAATCTTTTATTCATAAAAAAAAATTGTATCAAAACAATTTTGGACAAAATTAGTGATGTCAAGTACGTTTCAAATCAATCACATATTCTTTTGTGCAAATCAATCACATAATCTTCAATTAATTCTTTCTTTTATTCCTTTTAAATATTATTTGATTGATTTTTTTCTAATTGAAAGAGTTTCATTTTCTATTAATTGAGTGACCATTGGGTCATTTAGGAGGAGGAAAAACCATAGAGATTTATATATAGAGAAAAAAAATCCTAGAGAGACAAAAGAAAATTTTCAAAACACCAAGAAATTAAGGTCTAACTCAGTTGGAGGTTGCGTTTGTAGAGCTTTGTCTCAAGGGTTCGCACCTAAAACAACGAGCAACCTTTGTGTTCCAAATTTCAAGTCTTTAGCCTTCTTCTTCTTTCTTAAACACCTACAGGGGGATTATTTTCTCTCATAATATCGTGTAATTTTGGTCTAGTTCTATATGCATTTGTTTTAGATCTACTATTACTACCTATCCTTTTATTTTATATTATTTATTTATTGCTCATCTTCTTCCTCTTCCATGGTTTTTTTTTATTGTTGTTAAAAAAGAACTAAAATGTGTAGTGAAAAAAAAAGAGATGAGGAAAAAAAATAGAGAGTAGCATACCTTGAGGAGAGGAGAGTTTTCACGTTTGTGCTTTAGAAGAAAATTAGTAAAGAGAAAAGAAGGAAAAAAAAATCAGTGAAGAAGAGTGTTGGAAAAAGAAGAGAGAAAACAATAAGTTAAGGAAAAAGATGAGAGAAAATAAAAAAGAGATAAAAATTATAAGGAAGTTGATTAGTTAAAAGTAAAAAAAAAGAAAAGAAAAGAGTTCTAAGATATATAATATTTATTCGTTTAAATTAGGAAAAATCATCTTAAATGACAAAACTACTAAAAATATTTATAACTAGTAGCAAAATATCATAGTCTATCTATGATAGATAGTGATAGACTACTATTTGTGTCTATATATGTTTCTATAGATACAAATAGTAGTCTATCGCTGTCTATTGTTTATTACATAATTAGTTGTAAATATTTTTATTCATTTTTCTATATTTGAAAACAATCTTTTATATAATTATTATTATTGTTATTATTATTATAAAAAAATAAAGAATACAAAGATGCGATGTGATGGCAACCATCACATCTATTTTATTTTTTTTTACTTTATTATTATTAATAAGTTATAATATGTGTGGGATCTTGTAATGATCGTTCATTAACATTTGAATTTCCTTTTTTTCCTTACAATAATAATAATAATTTCTTAATTTGTTTTTTTATTTCATTTAAGTTTTGTTAATTAATATGATATTTTGTTTTATATTATTTTATATTCTTATTTTGTATTTCATATTTAATTGTATATTGATATTTAGCTACTTTTGTTGTTGCATTTACTCATTATACTTCTCAAGTATTTTTACTATGCTATTATTTGGATTTTTAATGGTAGTTTTGAAAAATATTTATGCAAATAATGTTGTTTAAAAAATATTTAAAATAATAATATAGTGTGCAAGGCAAAACACTTGACGTACTATTGAAAACCTGTTGAAAAGACCACATGATCAGGGTCAATTGCAGATGCACATGGGAACAAGGGCACATGCCCCCTCAACTAATTGTAATTAGAGATGTCCAATTTCCCCATGGGGGCAGGGATTCCCCAATTAGGCGGAGAATGGGGGAGGAAGTGGGAAAAAAATACCCCGTGTGCTAAACAGGGACGGGGACGAGGAACGCCCCCGGCCTCGGCCCCGCCCCGGTTAGTTTTTACATATTTATTTGGTATAGTTATTTAATGTTATGTTATTATTATTATTATATAAATATTACATTTAAATTTTAAATTTGATTATTTATTGGGAAAGATAATGAATATGTTTAAATTAAATGTTTAAATTTAGTTAAAATATGTGAATAATTTGATTTATATTTATTTCTTTCTACTAAAAAATTAATTAGCTTTTTTAGGCCAAAATTTGAGTAATTTATCTTTAAATTCAAATTTTCATCTAAAACTAACCCTAATAAACAATTTAGTGATAAAATTAATTATTTAATTTAAATTTGCTCACATCAATGATTTAAATTAATTTTTTTTAAAAAAAAAAGGTAAGGGAAAAAAATTCCCGCGGAGAACCCCATCCCCGCGAATTTCCATCGGGGAATCCCCAATCCCGTGGGGATTTTTACGGGGATGGGGAATGAAATGGGGAACGGGGACGGGATGGGGAATAGCATCCCGACCCCGCCCCGTGGACATCTCTAATTACGATAATAATTTATTCACCTTGTTTAATGTAAACAATTATTGGTTGAGTGGTTAGTGAGTTAGTTATTATGAGTTCGTGCCCAAAATCCTAAGTTCAAATCCCATGATGGGGTATTTTTATTTCAGTTTTTATATTTCCAAAGTTTTATGATTTTCGTTTTGCTTTATATTATCGTAATTTTCAATTTTTCAATTTACAATTTAAGATGGTCTTTTAATTATAATTTATATATTAATTTTATTTTTTTTTATCTCACACACACATATATATATACACACATACAAATGTATACATATTTTTACATTTTTAATAAAATTTTTTAGGAACAATTCAGAAAAAAAAAATTAGGATTAAGAAAGTTAATTGTGTTTATTATAAATCCTATAAATTAGGTGTAATATAGATGTTCATGCTTAGGATATAAAGACCAAGTGTCATACTCCCATTACCCCATGTATTAACAAGGTGTCATATAAACACATGTTCAATGTCTAAATCTATCTGATCCTAGTTGCCAAAATTCCTATAAATAGTGATCATTTGTGGATTTTGTTGGGTGGTGTGTGAGAAATCGAAGAAACCTTGGAGAAGTTGGAGAAATTTTCTATTTTTAATTTCCTATATTTCCTAAAGTTTAGTTATTTGTTTTATATTTTATATTTTAATATTATATTTTTCAATATTCGTGTTCTTGGTGTGCCTCATTTTGCTTCTCAATTGTACAACATGTTATCAGTACGAGCTCCTATTATTTTCTCCACTGAAGGTAGGTCCTAAAAGTAGGTCATTTTTTCCTTTTTATTATAATTAATAAATTAAATGTTGTTTTGCATGTTTGATATATATATTAAATTTCTAATATAAATACAATATTTTGTGATAGTATTACAATGACAAATCTTAGAAAATTAGACTTCACAACCACGGACATTAATGGTAATAATTATTTGTCATGGGTGGTTAATGCTGAAATATGCCTGAATATCATGAATCTTAGAGAAACAATTAAAAAAGGGAATACAACATCCAGTTAGAAAAAGGCAAAAGCCACGATTTTCATTCATCATCATCTCCATGAGGGAATGAAAATGGAATATCTAACCATAAAAGTTTTGGGGTTGATGCTCTAAATCTCGTGGGTTTCGTAGTTTGTAAATTATTTATACATGAATTATTTATTTAATAAAATAAAGTGTTATTTTATTTGACATTTAGTCTGCATTAACCCAAATCCAATAAACTAAGATCTAAGGTTATTTTATGTAATTTAAACATGTATATGGTTGACATACAAGTGGATCATGTTTAAATAATAACCTGAATGGTTTATATTTTATGAATAAGGTTGGGTACCTTATCCTGGTGACTGTGGATATGACCTACTTTGTAATTATTACAATTGTTGTAAAGTGTTACAAATGATCTGATCTTGTTCGTTCATTTAAAGACATGTGAGTGGGGTTATCCTATACAAAGAGTTTGTATAAGACTAAACCATGAAATGATTAGTCTCTCTTTATAACACCGTTACTTGAAGAGACTTGCATTTCATTATGATGACCATAGGCAACTTAAACTTAATCTTGAGGGGATGTTTGGCTCACCAACATGAGTTGAATTGAGTTGGTATAATATACCAACTCCATATTTGGCCCACTAACTTTAAATGTTAATGAAGTTGAGTTAGTATATTTTACCAATTCACCCTAATTCTCCCTTCTTCCAAAGTTCTCAATGGCTCCACCCATCGGCAACTGTCGGCGACTATTACTGTCAAACTCCGGGAACTAACTCTAGACTTTGAAAACCACCTCCGATGACAACTCTGACGACCAACTTTGGGCTTTGACAATCACCTCTAATGACAACTCCAATGAACAACTTTGGGCTCCAGTGATGCGTTATTTTATGATGTGGAAATGTGGAGGAAATGCGATGGTGAAATTGCATTGAGCACTCAAGTTTCCTCAGCGGAATCCAAGTGTAAACTCCACTGAGTTTCCTGGTAAGTCCAGGGTCGAACTCAGGGACTTGTGAAAATAGGTTGCAGTGGTAATTTTTATGAAAACTTTGCGGTAACCAATTAAATCAATAGTTGTTGAGGTTGTTGTTTGCGGTAATGAAAAATAAATAAATGCGGCAGAGTTTGAAAAAAGTTGAATAAACAAGAAAAATGATGAGCATGCGGTGAACGGGTTGAGAAATGTTTCGACTAACACTTCCTAGGATGCGTTCATGCTATGCGATCATGTAACATGCATACAACAGTAAACCACCTCTCGGTGCGAATGCCATAGCTTCTAAGGCTAGAACGCACGTGATATATGCGATAAGTCTATAGGACCTACACATAAGCCTCTATTCTTATTTATGCAATGATAAAATGACACACACACAAATAAGGCAACCACATAATATCATTCCTATCTCTAGGATGCATGCGATGCAGGTTGACAACCAGAGCTTATCTCTAAGTCCCTATCTCTTGTTTATGCAGTTCTAATCTTGCTCTCTCGAGTCCAGATTCTAACCTAGCTCTCTCGAGTCATTAGGTTCTTTCTTTAGACTCTTTCTCGAGTAGCTCTAAAGGGGTGTTGGGCACAACATAAAACAAGACAATCGCAAGCAATGAACTTCCTAGGTCATATTAGCTTAGTTCTTCTCAACCCATTCGAATAGTTTAGCTACTCATGCGTGCTAAGAGAGTGAAAAGATGTAGAATAAGAACTTCCATTGTATAAATATAAAGATGAAGTACAAAATAACAATGCAAGGATAGAATAAAGAGCCTGGTAGCAATCTCTTGCTGCCCAGGCTTTTACACTGTTTTTCTACTCGTGTTCAAAAGATAATCTCGCTCTCACGAGAGTTGGCCTGCTCTCTGCTTCTATGCCTTAAGGTTTTCTCTCGAGTTGCCCTAAGCGATTTTTGATGTCTTTTCTCTTCTCTTGCTCCGCCTTAAAATAAAAAGGAAAAACTATGGACAAAGACGAGCTGAGCTCTTAAATTTGTAAACTGGTGACTGGTTAACCCCTTTTCTGAAGGATGCCTCTGGTATTTACAGAGCTTCGGGGTGAAGGTAGCTTCTCTCTTATGATTGCTCAGATGGGATGGCTTTAATTCCCTGACTGATGTGCCGAATATTTGTCACCGAAAAGCTGAATGTACTTGTTATCGTTAGCAGCTATCAGCTTAATTCGAATTCGACCGTCATCAGCTTTCTGTCCCATCGTAATTAATTATGCCTTTCACCCAGATGCACCCACCCAGTTGCGGCAATCCTTCTTAAGCAAATGTTTGCGAACACAATCACTACAAAGCCTTGTGGTAATGCTGCACTCGATTAATGATTTCCTATGATCGTAATTTTCGCCTTGCGTCAACGCATTTTTTGTACAAAAATACAAAAATCAACTATTTCTATGCGATGAACGCATGCGGCCGCAATATAATAAACTTAATGCTTTTTGGACGCAATCTAACACATTTTATCAATGCAAGCCAACATTGTTTAAGAACTTAGCACTATGATAACGTGCATTTCTGCCCGTTATCAGACCCCCAAATTTAAACAATACTTGTCCTCAAGCATAAGCTAAAGACTTCCTTTAGCAAGTCTACCGCAATGTTCTTCTCCTAGATTTCTCAAGGATACTTCGTTCAAATCCTATATACCAAAATTTCCTTAAGTCTTATTCAAGTCTCCTCTTAAAATATTTCTAAGACCTAGGGATTGCAAGTTTAACCTTCAAAAGGACTTTATTAAATTCCAGAACATCGCATGATTTATTTCAAAAAAAACTTTTCCACCGGGGTGTTAAATGATTTTATCCTTGCATATTTCTTGATGTTATTTTTTTTTTCTGACCTTGCGCTGATCCAAGTGTCTTGCCTTCGTTTTGGCTTGCCCCCACGTGTGCCATGGACATCCAACTACGAGCAATGCGCTCTTCCTCAGACTAAACTCATACCTACTTGGTAGCGGAGTTGCGGTCATTTATTTATGCGTTGATCCTGGCAACTTACTTTCGTTTGGCTTGCCCCCACGGGTGCCATGTGGACATTCAACTACGGGTAAGTGTCTTTCACAACTTAATTCTTATCAACATGGGTTTCCCATTGCGTTGACAGTGGAGTTGTTATTCTCAAATTTTCTTCTTCTTCTTTTTTTTTTTTAATTATTTTTTCAAAATAGCAAGGTCGAAAATAAATATCTCACCCCCAAATTTAAATGTGAAAATGTCCTCATTGCCAAAAGATTGAAAGAATTCATGCGATGTTATTAGAAAGCTTCGTGAAGAGAGTTTGAAAGAAAGCTAGCAGACCCCTAACTTATAGAAATATTTCATGAGGTGACTATCTTAAAGTTAAGTTGACTCTAGTATATATAAAAGAAATAGAAGCATATTTTTCATCATTGAAATCATAATTGGCAAAGAGACAGTATGTGGTAACTTACTAAATTTATCCATGTCAAATGATTGCGGTGATCAAAGAGGATGCGGTGATAAAACTTTTAAAGCTAAAATGCGATGTGATAGCGCAAAATTTGAAATAAGGTTAAGGAAGAATACCCTCAAATTTGCATTGTCGCCTGCATTATGTATTGACATATCCTTCTTTGCTGCGATCTATCTTCTTTGGATTGTGGTGATGGAATAAGATAAGTTGCTTCTTCGTGTAACACCTCCGCAATCCAGCGCCTCAATTGTTGCAAGAGAAACAGAGAGAGGGTCAAATAATTTTAAACAAAATAATATATATATATATATATATATATATATGTTAATGTAAAGAAAAAATAGATTTGCGATATTAGACAAAATTAAGATGCTAAAAGTTCATGAAGTTGTAATGTAGGAAAAAATAGGAATAAAAAGTTTTGATTTCTCTTTAGTTTCTCATTTTATTTAACCATATTTATGTAAGAAACATAATAGGTTAATTATTGTTAATTACCTAAAAAAGAAAGAAAGAATGAATGAAAAGCTTTAAAAATTAAAAGAAAAAATTTCAATATGTATTTTAGAGATGGGTAAAACTATTGAATAAAAGTTTCAAAACAAAAATAGTAATTATAAAAGCAGATTGTTTTGGAGTTTAAAAAACTACAATAGATACCCTAGATATATGAACTCAACTGTGCACCCCAAACACAGACATATGAACTTAAACCAAATAACTCTGCACCCCAAATACAGACATATGAACTCTACAGATATATGAACTCCACAAACATATGAACTCCAAACATCCAATCTCAACTCAGCGTCCCAAACAGCCTCTGAGTGAGTTGTGAACTCCTGCCTATGAGGGCAATCATTTGATTTGTATGGGTGAGAATGACCAATTTTGCTAACTCAATAAACCTACCATTTTGGGGATTCATTTGAGTAAGTTGGAAATACAACTTCACAATATGGAATTCACTATTTCCCGTCTTGAGGGTAAGTAGATGAATTGCTCAATTAAAGGTTGATTTCGGATCTTGAACAATGGGGTGCCTCATCCTCTCACTGGCCAGAGAGAGGTCTAATTTATAGTTGAACTATAACTAATTGTTCATTAGAGGGATCAATGGTACTTAAAGAGTTAGATGTAACTATAGGGGTAAAATGGTAATTTGACCCAACTGTAGTTACGAGCAATTTGTGAAGGGTCAATCTGCTATTGATTAGTTATATTCATGGACAAAAAAATATATCTACAGTGTGAAGAGTGTAACTATTAGTCTCTAGTGAAGTGTCCGGCAGTTAATGAATATTAATTAATTTGATTAAAGAGTTTAATTAATTAATCTCATATCATTGGAGCTTCTAATTTGTATGCTCATGAGGTCTCCTTGCTAGCTCATTAAGGGTTAAATAAGAATCAATTAATTTTGGATTAATTTGAAATGTTTAAATCAATTAAGAAATTAATTGTATGAGATGCAATTAATATAATGTATATGGATACAATAATATAAAGTTTGATGGGAGAGATAAATATTTGAATAGGATTCAAATATTAATCATATGAATGTGATTCATATAAAACTATACGTTAAAATTATTATGATTAAGATTCATATTAAACTATAGGTTATGTGAGAAAATATCATTTGAATATGATTGAAATTAAATTAAATATGTGATATTTAACTTATCAGTTAATTAAATGTTAATTAATTAAGCTTATTAATTTAATTATATGTAAAATATGATTTAATATATAGTTAATTGATATTATTAATTTAATGATGTTGAATTTTTTTGCTTCTCACTTTGTATTTGATACAAATGTAATGATCCAACGAGTTCATATAGTTGACATGCGAGTGGTTGTTTCCTATGCAATGAGTTTTCATAAGACCGGATTGCGAAATAGTAACCACTAGATGTAACACCATTAACTAGTTAGGTTCCTATTTCAATAGGATGACCTAAGCAACTTGGTCTTAATCCTGAGTATATTATGAACTCCTGTTTATAGGGGATTGTCATTGTTGAAATATAGAAACACGCAGTGGAAGAAAACAAGATCATTAAGTATTTTAATTCCTCAATTTTGACATCAAAATAAACATGTTCACAAAAAATTAAGAGGGTTTCAACTCATACCTTTAAAGATCCTCCTCTTCAACGAGATTTAGCTGTAATTTTCTCCAAATTAGGTCTTGGACTACCATTAGAGCTTCCCTACTATTCTCTAGAAGCCTTAGATTGAGTTGTGGGACTCAAAACAAGCTTGATCTTAGAGAATTGGAGGAGGGGTTTTCTGGTTTTTCAGCTTGTTGAAGAACAACTTTTTCAACCTTCAACAACGCAACAATTCAGCAATTGCATAAGCCTTTTCCACTCAATCACGAGTGGTTTTATTACATGACTCTCATGCAAACTGATCACTTGAAGTGATTCCAGCTATTCCTTGAATTTGGTGGTGGAATTATGTGTAAAAAGGTGATTAACCTTCTTGTTTGAAAGTGGAAAAATCTCACATTGGGATTTTTCCAAATTTTCAATTTCACTTTTTTATTTTGAAATTGATTTTCAAAATCAAAGTCCTTTTCCAATTTTAATTCTTTAATTAAAATTAAAATTTTATTAATTTTACAAAAATTGCTTCAATAATTAATTTTTCTAATAAAATTAATAATTAAATAAATTAATTTGTCACCAATTCCATTACCATGAATTCTTATTCATGAAATTAATATTTAAATCATATTTATATATTAATCGATTCTCCAGTTACGTTTAATTCCAAAATTAAACTTGTAATTATATCACATATAATTACTAATTCCCTTAATTCAAATTTGAACGTTTAATTGACCTACAGATCATGGGCTCCAATGATCCGAGATTAATTGGCTAAGCTCTTCACACCAAATCAACCCCCAGTCGTTAACTACCGGGTCAATTCACTAAAACTCAATAGTTGCACTCCCCTCACTGTAGATATATTGAGTCCACTCGATATAACTATAATTAGTAAGTTAACTCTTCACAAGTTGTTTGTAATAACAGCTGGGTCAAAAGACTGTTATACCCCCGAGATTACTTCTTGTTCCTTAAGTCCCATTGATCCTCTAATGAACAATTGGTTTGTGATCCAATCATTAAACCGAGTCCCTCTCGAGCCAATGAGAGGGTGAGACCCCTTATTCAAGATTCGAAATCAATACTTAAGGGAACAACCTCTCTACTATCCCTGAAAGCAGGTAGGAGTGAATTCCATCTTGCACCCTATGTACCTAGTCTTACCCCTGAAATGGGAGGCTTATTGAGTCTGCGCCGTTGAGTCAACCCTTGTTGAGGTTTGTTCCCTAAAGTCTCGTGTCCTATAGTTTGTAAACAACTTTGTAAGAACACTTGTGATGTATAATATATATGATATTTATTTCACTTCTTGACTTTGCACATTTAGATTTTTTTTTTAATTTTACCACAAACCAATAAACTTAATATCCCTGGTTGTCTTTATGTAACTTAAGCATGTATGTAGTGACATACAAGTGGATCATGTCTTAAGTGACAACAAAAATAGTCTGTAGTATATGGATATAGGAGGGAAACTTTATCCTGGTAACACTACGGATGTGGCTCGCTTTGTGGAATTGTTACAAATGTTGTGACATATCACAAATGGTCTGATCCCGATCATTCGTGTAGAGGACATGCGAGTGGAGGTGTCCTATACAAAGAGTTTATATAAGACCTGACCTCGAAGTGTTAATGTCTTGTCATATAACTCTGTTCATGACTGAGACTTCACTTCACTAGGATGACCATAGGTAACATAACCTCAATCCTGAGTGAGTTAGGAACTCCTGCCATTGAGGGCGGTCCTTTGATTTGCATGAGTGCGAGTGGCCAGAGCGCCGACTCAAACCTACCATTTTGGAGATTCGTCTGATTTGGGAGCTGGGAACTCAGCTTCATAAGATGGAGTTCATTTCTTCCCCAAAGAAGGGGTAAGTAGATAAATTGCTCTCTTAAGGGGTGATTCCGGAACTTAAACGATGTGGCGCCACGCACCTTCTCATAGCTCGAGAGGTGTTCACACATAGTAGGACTATGTTGTATTGTTCATTAGAGGGATCAGTGGTACTTGAGGAGGAAGATGTAATTACAAGGGCAAAACGGTAAATTGGTCTGCTGTAATTACGAGCATCTATGAAGAGTCATCGTACTGATGATTGGTTATATCCAATGGACATAGAAATATATCTAATGCAAGAAGAGTTCAACTGTCAATCTTTAGTGGAATGTCTGACAGTTAACATATGGTGGATATCGTGACTATAGAGTTTAGTCAGCTATTCACGTACCATTGAAACTTCGAGCCTTAGGTCCATAAGGTCCCCTTGGTAACTTGGATATAAGTTGAGAGTCAAGTTTTGGGTTAGTTTGAAATGTTCAAATTGACAAGAGAGTTCGATTATATATGATATAATTAATTTTGTGTATGAGATACATTAATTTAGAGAAAATTGGATATAAATATGATTTATATCTAGTAGAGGAAAAATACCATAATTAATATATGATATTAATTTATGTATTATGAATGATGAGATCATATTCATTGGACAGTTAAAAAGGAAATGGGACGACGTCTCTTCTGTTTTAATAACGGATGGGTGTGTTGAAAGATCACTTTGAGATGCTTAAATAGCTCACGGTGTGTTAAGCATGAGATGCACGAACATTGTGTTAAAGAGTGTGTCATCGCTTAGAAAATCAGTGCATATACGATAGTACCTGTACGATCGCTTACCTATACGATATTGCTAAGCGATCGCTTACCGATTACACCTTCTCGCGCTATTTATTAAATGATCATTTACCTTTTCCTAAGCGATCTTTTAGCTTCTGATATTTACTAAACAATCGTATAGACGATCGTTTAGTTTTTCCTACACGATCGTTTAGATGATTGCTCACCCTTTTCTTACACGATCGCTTACCCTTTTCCTACACGATCGTTTAGACGATCACTTACTTTTTCCTACACGATCGTTTAGACGATCGCTTACTTTTTCCTACACGATCGTATACTTCACCTAAACGATCAAGCATCTTGTCTATGCGATAGACGAGCTCATCTCCCACTTGTTTGATTGTTGTGTACGGTCTCTCTTCCTCCTTCCCTCTACCAAATCCAAACAAAGCCCACATTTTGGATTCTCACTCCAAGAATATTGAGGGCTCTGAGTGGTGATGTCATCTCCGTTTCCTTCCATTTGAGTGGTGATTGTTCGAGGTAGACGGTTGGGTTTTAGGCTCACTGTGAAGAAGAAGTCTTCAACTGGTATGATCTCTTGATCTCTTTAGCAATATGAATGCATATTAGTACGTTTGAATGTATATATGGTAATTCTATCACAATGAATTGGAAAGATCTGCTTCCACTCGTAGGTACTCTTGAATAAGAGTTCCTTCAACCCTCACCTATGAAAATCTAAGGATAATCCGAAATAAACAGGAGTTCATAGTTAGCTCCGGATTAAGATTAAGTTACCTAGGTCATCGCTATGAAATAGTGAGTCTTAAACAGTAAACAAAGTTATAAAGTAAGAATGACTTATTTCTTGGTCCGATCTTATGAAAACTCATTGCACAAGATGCTCACACTCCTCATGTCACCACATGAACGAATCAGGATCACTTCGTTTGTAGCACTTTACAACTACTTGTAACAACTACAAAGTGGGCCGCATCCGATAGTGTTACCAGAATAAGGCACCCAACCTTATTCGTATACTATAGATCATTTTCACTATTTACTCGAACCTGATCCACTCTTATGTCTCCACATAAAGTTCAAGTACTCATGTAATAGTCATGGATCTTTTAGTTTATTGGATTTATTTCTAAAACGAAATAAGCAATTCATATATTCGATAACAACTTTATCGATTTATAGAATGAGTTTATTGTTTACAAATCACGAGTTTTAGGACATAAAACCCAACAAACTCCCACTTGGACTAAAACTCTAGTGGTAACATATATATGAATACATTGAGTTTTTAAGTTCTATGGAAAAATACAATAAACTAGGCATCACATACCCATGGATTTTTCTCTCATTTGCCCTAGGTTATACAACCCGTAGTCCTAGTCTCACTAAGTGATCCTCAAACACTTTAGCCAAGAGGATCACTGTAAACATATTAGTATACAAAGGACTTCGATTCAAAATAGTATAGGGATTACATCTTATTTCCACAACCTTTTGTTTCTCGATCCCGTCACTAAGACTGGATGACTTGAGTTTCCACTAAACCCAAATTATGGCTAGGCTGTTATACATTCCTTCCACTACACCGAGACGCTCTCAACTCTTTGAGTAAGATGCATCTGACCTATCCAAACAACTTCTGTTACAATGTCAGCTTTAATCAATAAATCTTATTGTTATACACTTTGCTTTTTATGGAAACTAAATAATATATGGTGATCTCATATACTTTTCTAAAAATAATTAGCATTTGTCAACACAAACACTTGATTTTCTCTTGAAAAATATACTACTTTTGGGTTGCCTACAGATAGGCATGCCATCTGAATGATATTCCAATACTTAAGGTTTCGACACTAACACATGTGTCGATCTATTCCAGATTTCTGAACTATGTAAACATATTTTACATATCATAAACAACTTTTATGAGCTCTCCATATCTTATATGGAGTTTCAGAAACACCTTAAAATGGAATGACGTTCAAAACGATTAAGGCAACTAGATGTAGAGAATTGTCACTAGATTTCATGTTCTATCAAAATAGCCCTGGAAATCTCTGATTCTCTGTACTCTCTACTTCAATCTAATTGAAGTGTTTTGCTTATTTTACTTAACAAATTTTATATACCTTGAACCTTTCAAATGTTCTAAACTTACAACTTAGGTAAATACAACTGTACTTTAGAATAACTACTGAAATATTCATACCCTTCCTTATGCTTTAACATTCACTAGACCATAAAGATCTGAATGTATAAGCTTTTAAGGGTTGTTTGGTTCTTTTGATCATCTTATCTTTAAAATAAGACACACATATAGTTAAAAGATTTGTCTTCAAACTTATTTAGATGACCTCTTTTAACCTTCTTAATCTCATTAAGACATGATGTGACAGTAATCTTAATTACCAAATATAAGTACCAAAATATATCTTTTGCCTTATTATTTTTTAGCCGTTTTAAATATCTAAATATTTGAAATGGCCTTAAACTTTGGTTCGTTTTAACGGAAGTTGCTTTATAGTAGAACAAATATAAAATGTAACTTTTGCTAATGAACGTTTCATTTATAACAAAAGATTATATAAAACATGTCCTTTACAAAAGATAAAACAACTTTTATTACATTAATAAAAGTATCCGAATTCATCTTTTGTTAGCAGCTCCAAAATCTCCCAGTGGTCTTTCTAAGATATTCTTTGATGTTCACAACCTGGAGCATTATCTTATTGCACGCAATCCTCAGGAACTAGTTTCCTTGTTTTGCTTTCTCCGTTTTTTTTTTTTTGCAAGGTATTGTGGGCAGTTTCTCTTCCACTGCCCGTCCTCTAGGGATGGCAAAATTTCCTGCAGGGTCGGGACCCCGTAGGTTCCTAATCCGATCGGGGCATGGAGTCCTCAGTTTGACCGGGAATGGGGTCAAATCGGAGATTTAAATCGGGTCCTCGATCGGGGACGGGGCGGGAGGGGATCCTCACCCAGTCCCCGATCCTCGTCCCCGCCCTAACTTTTTTAATTGTATATATATATATATATAATAATAGTACTAATTAAATTATATATTATGGAGATAGTAGCTCAGCTATATTTCAGTTTTTTTTTAATATAATAAATTTAATTTTTATTAATTTATAACAAAAAAAAATATGTAATGTTTAATTTAAAAAAACTATATGTAACAATATACTAAATTCCTATATAAAATTTACAATTTCAATATAAATATTAAATTTAATTAATTTTAAATAATAAAAATAATAAAATAATAAAATAAAAGGCGAGGATTTTCCCCCGCGGGGACCTGAATCCCCGAACAGGGATTTCCCAACCCCAACCCCGACTCCCCAAAACAGAGAATGGAGTGGAGACAGGGATTAAAAATCCCCACGGGGATGGTGATGGGGAGTGCATCCTCGCCTCGCTCCGGCTTCATTGCCATCCTTATCATCCTCGCTGCAGTAGAAACATTTTCCTTTATCTGCAGCTTTGGCCTTGCCTTTGCGATCAGTAAAAGTTTTCTTTTTCCCTTTCCCTTTGTTCTTCTTCAAAGGAATACTCTTATTCTTAGAAGAAGAAGCAACATCAGGCTTTTTAAAAGACGATCCTCTTTTCTCAGCAGCGTCAACATTTACCTCCACTTCTTGTCCTTTTGTTCTCAAAATGGACTGAAAAGTCTGTAGCTCGTCGAGAAGTGTAGTCAGATTGTATTCTATCTTGTTCATTAATGCGTTGGTGCGAAATTGCAAGAAGCTCTTCGGAAGAGATTCTAGAATAAAACCGACTTTGCTTCTCTCATCTACGACAACTCCGTTTACCTCTACCACATTGAAATGGACCATCATGTCCAAGAAATGCTCTCTAATAGAGGACCCTTCTTTCATTCGACAATTGTAAACATATTTAATAGCATCATGCCTCAGGGACAAGGACGGTTGTCCAAACATCCCACGTAAAGATTCAATAATCTCCTTGGCAGTACTCATGCTTTCGTGTTTCTTAGCCAATACATTGGATATGTTAGTAAGAATGTAGGCATGGGCTTTTTCATTCGCCTTCGTCCATTTGTCGTATGCTTCCCGAAAAGTTTAGTTTGCATTTGAGCTAGGGATGGGAGGACACTCCTCTGTCAAAATGAACCTTAAATTTTCTATCATCAGTATTGTATCCAAATTTGATTTTCATGTAGCATAATTGTCCCCAGTTAATTTATCCAAAGCCAACAATTGTACGAATGAACTAGTCATTATGAAAATGTAAATAAATTCTCTACTAGTGAATTTCTTTTAAACCCAGTCATGTTTTAGCAAAGTAATAATGTACCCAAATTTCATTATTTTTACAACGATACTATAGTGAGTTAGAATAACTGCTACCAAGGGGCAGTCAAATACTCATTCATTAAAGCAAGACATTCTTGACTAAATCCTATCTCCAAAATAACTCATATTCCGATAGTCATTTAGCTACCGTTTTCAATCAAGAACTACTAATATTTAGTAATTCTGTAAATGTAACCCTCCATTTTTAGACCTTAGAGGTCGACCCTAACGATGCTACTGAATTGGAAAGTCAATGTTGGAAAATGACCTAAGAAATCCTATCCATTTCTGAAGTTTGAGTTATTTTAAATTTCATGTTACAACCTTTGAGGGGATAGCCGTTATTAAACGACTAGCAAGGGCCACCTAAAGCTAACTAGCAGGCGTAACATAGAAATCCCACTGTCCAAACCAACGAAAGAGACCGCAGGACACATTGACACATATCCTTCACCCACTTACTATGAACTACTTCCCTTATTCACCTTGATCTTGACCCATATAAACACTTTCCGAATTGAGGTCACTCCCAGGGTGACACGAAGCATCGTATGAATCTCATAGCGTGAACTTTCTAGGGACGTGAGAATTGAAATCAATATATTGTATATTTAATTTTACATTGAACAACTTCCCCTCATTCACCTTGATATTGACTCATACAAACACTTTCCGAATTGAGGTCACTCCCAAGGTGACACAAAGTGTTGCATGAATCTCGCGGTGTGAACCTCTTAGGACGTGAGAATCAAAATCAAAACATCACTTTTGATTTTACTGTGAACAACTTTCCCAATTCACCATAATCTCGATTTATGTAAACACTTTCCGAATGGAGGTCACTCCCAGGGTGACATGAAGCGAAACATGAATCTCGATTGTGAACTCTTAGGGACGCGAGAGCTAAAAACAACATATCGTATATGTTATTAATCTCTCACCGAAGCATTCTTAAATTCCCACTAAATTGTTCTAATAACATATCATATATGCTACTTAACTCCCACTGAAGTGTCCTAACATTTGTTTGGATGTATCTTTACTCAGGTTTATTCCGGCTAATTAAACAACCTAAGTTTAGGTGTTTATCCAAGTATAACGTTTATATTTGGATTTAACCGACGATGTCTAGGTGATAAACCAGTTTTAAAACCTCACACTACTCACGTATTGCTCACAAAACTGGTTAACAACGCTCAACTATTCGACCATAATCCCAGGTAGGAGGTGTTTCGTAGACTGTCAACTTAAATACCTCCAGCCTTAGACATGATTATATACCAGTTGAGTTTGTAACCCAAGTTTTATAAGATAACAACATATTTTAACAATTAAAACAAGTGGTTAACCTACATGAGTATGCAACTTAAACTTTGTTATGGATTTTAATGTCTAATCTAATTTGGTAACAACTTATAAAACTGACATAGTATACATCCATAACATACATCAGATATCTTATGATTTAATATAACACTTATATTAAAACATCTGAAACCCTAAACATGCATACTATATATTATAACACCTTATAACATATTTTCAATGCATGTAATATGCTTCCTATGGTGGGATTTTAAATCTACATGACATACTATATGCACATACAAGATTTATTTAATTATAACATACATCACATGCATAAGTAATTAAACACAAACCGATATGGTTTAGTTTTGGCATTTTCAAGAAAACGAAATGTCTAATTATTAAAATAATAAACAAAAAATGGCTCCAAAACACTTCTGAGCCACTCGAACCGCCCTAAATCGAACCTAAACCTATTGAACCGGACCTCCAGTGCTCAAAAAATGGTTGAATCGAAAAAAAAATCACCGAGTACCATCGAGCATGCCATCAAGCATCGAGTATACCATCAAGCATCGAGTATGCCATCAAGCATTGAGTATACCATTGAGCATGAGCATCAAGTATGCCATTGAGCATCGAGTATGGCATCGCGCATCAAAAGTATGGCATCAAGCATCGAGTATGCCATCATGCATGAGCATCAAATATGCCATTGAGCATCGAGTATGGCATCGAGCATCGAGTATGCCATCGTGCATCGAGTATACCATTGAGTATGGGACAGTGGCTGAAAAAACAATTTTTGTTGCTCGACCTTCTTCACTTCTTTCTTCAATTACAATATAATTGCAACTCTAATGACTCTAATCGAATTACAGACACTTAATCACACATTAAGGCCCATCAATCAAGAGCCAATTACAATAATTACAACATAATTGAAGAGAAATCAATGTCAAAACTCAGAAAAACCATATCAATTCACCATTTTCATATAACTTATGAAAAAAACCCAACAAGCCAAAATTAACTCGAATTGAATGCTTAAATGATGCTCTGATACCAATTGTTGGAATACAGAAACATGTAGTGGAAGAAAACAAGATTATTAAGCATTCTAATTCTTGAATTTTGACATCAAAATAAGCATGTTCATAAAGAATTAAGAGGGTTTCAACACATACCTTTGAAGATCCTCCTCTTCAACGAGATTCAGCTGCAATTTTCTCCAATTCAGATCGTGGACCACCACTAGAGCTTTCCTACTATTTTCTAGGAGTCTTAGATTGATTGAGTTGTGGGATTCAAAACAAGCTTCAACTTAGAGAATTGAAGGAGAGATTTTCTGGTTTTTCAGCTTGTTGAAGAACAACTTCTTCAACCTTAAAAAAACTAAGCAATTCAGCAATTGCATAAGCCTTTTCCACTCAATCCAGAGTGATTTTATTACATGAATCTCATGTAAACTGATCACTTGAAGTGATTCTAGCTATTCCTTGAATTTGGTGGTGGAATTATGTGTAAGAAGGTGACCAACCTTCTTGCTTGAAAGTGGGAAAATCCCCTATTGGGATTTTTTCCAATTTTCAATTTCACTTTTTGATTTTGAAATGATTTTCAAAATCAAAATTTTTCCAATTTTAATTCTTTAATTAAAATTGAAATTTTATTAATTTTACAAAATTATTTTTTAATAAAATTAATAAATAATAATTAATTAAACAATTTAATTAATTCTATTAATTTAATATCAAATATTAAATTAATTTGTCACCACTTCCATTACCATGAATTCCTATTCATGAAATCAATATTTAAATCATATTTATATATTAATCGATTCTCCAATTACGTTTAATTTCAAAATTAAACGTATAATTATTGAAGGAACTCGTTTTTTAAGGAGATCCTTGAGCGGAAGTGGATCGTCCAAATTCCATTAATTATTGAAAACTAAATTTACAATAAACATACAAGATATGCATTCAAAATAAATTACAGTATATTTGATACAAGAAAAGGGTTCAAGATGCATTATCTTTGAAGACCTTTCTCTTCATGTATCCCTCGAACAATCACGAGTCTCAAACACAGTAAACTCTTGAAGACTTTCTTCAAGAACTTCTCGAACAAAGGGAGACACAACCACAATGAGCCTTTAGTATTCACAAGACACAATCACAATGAGACTTTCTCAATCATTCAGTCAATGCAATGTACAATCATGTTTAGGAAGAAAATAAAATAATTTTCTTTTATTCCTTTTGCCACAAAAACAATAACCACCCACCAAGGTGGTTGAAGAGAAAAGAGGGAAGTTGTTAATCAAAATATAAAATAATATAAATAAATATGATAATTAACTTATCATATTATATTTATATTAAACTATATGTTATATCAAATATAATATATAACTTATAGTTTTAATATTGTATCATATACAATATAAACTATAGTTTCCTTTCTTTATTTTATGACATTTAATTTAAATCATACTTATATTAAATTTAACAACTATGAATCACATTCATAGATAATATATTTGAATCTCATTCAAATATTTATTTCCTCAAATTAAACTATAATATATATAATACATTATAACAATTATATCATATATAATTGAAACAATTTAATTATATCACATATAATTAAATCCCTCTTATTAATTGAAACAATTTAATTATATCACATATAATTAAATCCCTCTTATTAATTTGAACAATTCAAATTAACCCAAAAACTAATTCTCAACTAAATTCTTTTAAGCTACCAAGGGGACCTTATGGACCTGTAGCTTGAAGCTCCAACAGTACATGAATAATTAATTAAACTCTTTAATTACATTTCCATCATCCGTTAACTATCAGGCACTCCACTAAAGACTGACAGCTGCACTCTTCGCACTACAAATATATTTCTGTGACTATTGGATATAACCAATCAATAGTACGATGACCCTTCATAAATTGCTCGTAGTATAGATGGGTCAAATTACCGTTTTGCCCCTGTAGTTACATCTAACTCCTTAAGTACCACTGATCCCTCTAATGAACAATATCATAGTCCCACTATGACTAAACCCCTCTCGAGCCAGGGGTGTGGCGCCACATTGTTCAAGACCCGGAATCAGCCTTTAAGGGAGCAATATATCTACTTACCCCTGCTTCGAGGAAGGAGTGAATCCCATCTTGTACAGCTGTGTTCCTAGCTCCCCTGTCAGACGAATCCCTATGGAAGGCTTGTTGAGTCGGTGATCTAGCCAATCTCACCCATACAAATCGAAGGACTATTGGGATTTATGTCCTAAAACTTATGGTTTGTAAACAATAAAACTTATTCTAAAAATTCAATAAGATATTATTGAATATAAGTGTTGCTTATTTCGTTTTAGAAATAAATCCAATAAACTAAAAGACCCATGACTATTACATGAGTACTTGAACTTTATGTGGAGACATAAAAGTGGATTAGGTTCGAGTAAATAGTCAAAATGATTTATAGTATATGAATGAGGTTGGATGCGTTATTCTGGTTACACTATTGGATGCAGCCCACTTTGTAGTTGTTAAGTTGTAAAGTGCTACAAACGATGTGATCCTAAATCATACATGTTAGGACATGAGGAGTGGGGGCATCATGTGCAATGGGCTTTGTGCAAGATCGGACCACGAAATCAGTCACTCTTACTTTATAACACTGTTTACTGTTTAAGACTGATTATTTCAAAGCGATGATCTAGGTAACTTGACCTTAATCCTGAGCTAACTATGAACTCCTGTTTATTCGGGATTATCCTTAGATTTGCATAGGTGAGAGTTGACTCAACAGTGCCGGCTCAATAAACCTCCATTTCAGGGGTAAGACCGGGTAGATAGTTAAGGACATAGGGTGCAAGATGGAATTCACTCCTACTCACTTTTAGAGATAGTAGAGAGGTTGTTCCCTTAAGTGAAGACTCTAGGTCTTGAACAAGGGGCCCTGCCCTCTCATTGGCTCGAGAGGGACTCAGTTTGTTTATCTGATCATAAACCAATTGTTCATTAGAGGATCAGTGGGGCTTAAGGAATAAGAGGTAATCTCGGGAATAAAACATATATTTGACCCAGCCGTTATTACGAACAACCTGTGATGGGTTAACTTACTAATCATGCTTATATCGAGTGGACATAATATATCTACAATTCGGTGTAATGAGTTTAGCCAATTAATTTCGGATCGTTGGAGCCTATGATCTGTAGGTCTGCAAGGTCCCCCTTCACCTGCCCCTTTTCGACGTGGGCAAATAGCTCGTAAATGGATTAGCTTTAGAGTAGCGTGATAAGTTAATATGAAATGTTCAAATTAGAATTAAGAGAATTAGTAATAATATGTGTTATAATTACGCGTTTAATTCTAGAATTAAATGGAATTGGAGAATTAGTTAATATTTAAATATGATTTAAATATTAAATTCATGAAGATGGAATTTGTGTAAAATTAATTTAATATTTGATATTAAATTAATTAGAATTAATTAAAAATTTTAATTAGTTATTTATTATTAATTTTACTAGAAAATTAATTAGATCCAATTTTAATTATAAATTAGCAAAAAAGATCAATTCAAAACAAAGTGGTAATAAAAGTAAAAATTGGAAGAAAACAGAAAATGTCAAAAACTGAGAACTAGAACGATAATAAACCATTCTAAATAAAATCAATCTAATGGTTTTGTTCGCTATTGGACATTGGTTCAGATCTCTTCTTTGTAAAACCGGTTGGTTTGGTTTGGTACTTGGTTAGCCTCAAAACTGACAAAACTTATCCGACTATTACCTTTAGTGTTCACGTGGTACCTCAATTTGCTCCTCAATTTTACAACAATCTTAAATTATTTCCATTATTTTCTCTCCTCGATAAAGATGCCTCAAATTTGTCATAAATAGCCATTTGCCAAGTTAATGTTTACATGTAAAAGTGCTTCAAACACGAAAAATAGTGAGAAGAATTAATTTGGTGTCACATCAAAAAATCAATAAAATGATGTCAACCAAGATTCAAAATATCGATGTGGATGAAAATATCAAAATTCGATTTTATGTAAATATTAAAATTGATGAAAATTTTGAAAAAAATTATGAAGATTAATGGAAATTGTTATAATTAGTTAAACTTTGACTGTAACTTAATTGGACTATAATTGACCATTTTTAATCACAATTACTAAAGACAATATTTATGTCTATTGTAAATGTTGATGCGAGAGCATAAATTAAAAAAAGAATAGAAAATAATTACAAAATAATGTAAAGTTTAGGAATATTTCGAGGTAAAATGATGTGAAAATTATGAAAATTTTGAAGTGTTAAAAGGAAAGAAAAACTCTCATGTATTCAATTTTGAAGTGAAATGATTTGAAATTGAATGAAAAAAGTTTGAATGCGGTTAAAAATAAATATATGTTTTTTTTTTTTGTTTTTTTTTTAGGTTTTCAAATTCAATTTCTTTAAAAATGAAAATTTTGGGCCGAAAATAAAGCCGAAAATGGAGAAAAAGTTGAAAATTAGAAAAAGCAACCCATAAAAAAGACTTAATCCTTTATCGAAAATGACATTGACCTATGAAACTAAAATTGTATATAACCAAAACCATAAAATTAAAAAAACTTGAACTACTAACGTATTAATTTAAAAAAAGAAAATCAAAATTTTCTTAAAATTCTCTCAAAATCTCAAAATTCCATCCAAATGGGGAGAAACGAAATACTCTCAAAATATTCTCAAAATTTCGTAATTTTGTCAAAATTGGGACAAATGAAATTATTGAAAATGGGGAATATAGAATAAAAATATTTGGGTGCATCACATTCATTTTTTTGTAGCCCACCAATGTATACAATCACAAGCTGCCACAAAGCAAATTTTTTTTTTTTTTTTTTTTTTTATTTCTTTTGAAAAAAGGATGTTTTTTATTAAATAAATTCCAGCACCCAAATATCCTCAATATCTTAATATAGAATAAGACGATGTGAAAAAGTGCATGGATAGCAGATTCACAGCGAAGTGCAAAAGGATTTTAAGTACAATTGGGAATTGGTTCCTCATAAAAGTATAAAAATATGGAGACAAAACAGGCTTCTTGAGACTTGTTACCCCTATTCTGTTCTTGTCTGTCCACACAACATAACCGAGAAACTCAAAATAGTGTAAAATTAAACAAAGTTTGTTCTCTAAGTTGTCTCCTCGCCCTCGTCCCCTAATGTTGTTTCTTTTGGATATTGTGATCAATCGAGGCGTTCCATCTGCAACCAAAATAAGATATAACTTTGACATTCAACGTCTACGTTTGGGAAGCATGAAGAAAAATGGGAGGGAACTATAACATACCTTCCAAAGACCGTCGTTAAGGTAATGCATATTGTCCACTCCGATCCCTTTGTTTGTCGCCCTTCTGTAAATCACACATGAGTAATTTTCTTAAGCTTTATCGACACCACCTCAACGAGGCATTGGTATTCATGTCACTAAGAAAAGGTTGATTTGTCAAGTGACCATTACATTTTATATTTTTGAGAAACAAAGTCAGAAAATTACTACAGATATAAATTTTGATCGTTGCCACTACCATTTAGCAAGTGCTATATTTGGATCATAGTTTCGTACTCTGCAACTTTGCAACTTTGCTCAACAATGCTGGTTCAAGCTGTTTGGTTCAAGATGTGTGTGCCTCTTCACGTTGACTGAATAGAGTCCTTATGCAGCAGTTCTTTGAAACGGAAGGCTAGGATTTTATGGAATTTTGCTTCTAGAGCTCTTCTCTGGGGCAATGTGGCTTGAAAGGAAGAGAAGGATGTTTGAAGATAAGTTCAAGCCTTTTTCGTTTTGTTGAGATTTGTACACTATATGGCTCTTGGTGGGAGCCATAGCTTCAATAAAACATTTTGTAATTATCCCCCTATTTTTTCTCCTTTTGGTATTTTATAGGCATCTAGCTTCTTATAAATAATAATAATAATAATAAATTTTGGTATTTCCCTCAATTTCTTTGTTTAGAAAAACATCTCAATCCAAAACTTGAGGTTTCAACCTCAATGCTCTCAACACTTCCTTGGCATTTGATATCAAAATATTAAAGCTCAGCTTAGCTAATTATCTTTCTATCTATAATCTTTTATAATAGCTTTACTGGAAACAATAATAATGATGATAATAATAAGACTATGATTTCTAAAGGCTTTAAAAAGTGAAAAACTAAACAAAACAAGCAAACATACAAAATATTAAAGCTTAATATAAAAAACAAAAGAAATTCATCATCAAATGGGATGGGATCATAAATTAAATGACAATATTACTCACATTTCCTTTGCTGACATCTTTGTGAAGCCAATAGCAAGAGCATGCTGCTTCCCTTCGGCCATTATTGCCTGAAAAATGTTTGATTCTATGTAAGAAAGGGTTCACCAACCAAAACCTCAAAACTGACTAACAATTGTGGTAATCACCCAACAATCACAAACTGTGTAGATAAGAGCCAACAAAAGTTTACCACAGGTGTTTCCGCTTCAACTTCATCATCCAAGGCACCCCCAGGGGATGTAAGACCAGGGCACATTATGTTAGCACCAGCAAGGACAAACTTTATTGCACCTCTGTCTACTTGTAATTTTCTCATAATGTTGGGATCTGAAAACCAAATAGGACGATACATGTCATAATCTGAAACTGAGGTTGTGGAAAGATAGAATATAGTGATGAAGTACGACACAAAGGCTTGCTTTTTTTTTTTTTTTCCTGAGAAACATACAGATCTAATTTCATTGATAGAATGAAATTACAAAAGGGCACAAGTGCCCGTGTGTAATTAAGGTAATAGGTACAATGAAGTTCTTTGTTTGGCTTGGACAAACTTTGAGGAGTGTGATTGAGCGAAAGCGTCTAAATACCAAACATTTGCTTAAGCAGTTAGTGATGAAGAACTGAAGTGAATGTGTGAATCTGGATTTGTTCTCTAAGAATATTTTTCGGATACCAAAATTCTTAGGGCTTCAAAATGATATCAGCCAAACAAATATGTTCCATAACCTTCAAAATGACATTATCAGTACAACCATTAGTTAAACATGGAACCTTAGAAGATTGTTGATAAAATATTCTCTGAAAGACTAAAAAATTTATACCCTAGTGTGATTTTTGTTTACCAGAAGACGTTAGTTGGCAACATTGTGGACCCCACTTTGATTGCTAATGAGGCAGTGGATTCTATAACGGGAAAACAGAAAAAAGTGTTCAAGTTGACCTTTGTAAAGGAGTACAAATACAATCTACTATCTAGTGAATTGGCACTTCCCCAGAGCAATCTTGTTAAGGTTTCACTCATATGGAGAAAGTGAATTTAAGGTTGTGTTGGTAGCACCAGTTTTTTATTTCCTAAAGTTATATCTTCTAGAGGGGAGGTAGAGAGACCCTCCAACACCTTTTCTCTTAGTTCTTGGAGCAGACTGTTTGAATAGGCTTCTTTCTAACACCTCCAAGAGAACTCTTGAAGGTTTCATTAATGTTGCTTGTAGTTTGAAGATTTTTTTTTTTACATGGAATACCAAAAACATGCCCACAGAAGGGAGCCAACTACAAGAAGAGACTCGAATCTTGGAAAATGATATTGAAAAAATAAGAACAAAAAGGTCTAAAAACAAACAGAGAATCTAACAAGTGACCAAACATCGATGGAAGAACTCTCTCCACCCCTAAAGATTCTATTATTTATCATGCCCCAAGAACCTCACAAATTAGCAAAAATTCCAACTTGCCATAAAAATAACCATTTTTCACAAAAAGACAGAGGGAGGAAAAGTTCCACAATTGACTCCCTAAACCTTAAGAGTGCACAAAACTAAAGTCAAACACCTCGACCCTACCAAACAACCCAAGCAAATTCACGCCTCCAAAAGATATAATTGAGGTCTTCAGTTGCCTACGACAAAGAATACAACAATAGAGTGGTCTATCCCCAACTAATTATCTTTCCACAATTAAGTATCATTTCCATCCTCCACCGCTTTAAGAATAGACTAAAAAACAAAGGAAACTTAGGCAAGGGGTTTTTTCATGGTTTTCTAGAGGTTCCTTTGATCTCATCGTCAGTTCACTCAGTTGAGTTAGGTCCATACCTACTAACAATAACCTTGTGCCATCAGGTGTCAACTTCATGATAGAATCGCTAGAACCCTTTTGCCAGCAAAGCCATATTTCTCACCCTCACATTTACAATGCCTAACCCCCAAGGTTCAGTGGCCTAGAAACCACATCCCACAGCATAAGATATGAAGCCTTACCCTCAAACACCCCCAATGACAGGAAATCCCCCATCAGCTTCTCTAGAGCCTTGCCCACCCTAAGGATTCTAAACAGGGACATAAAATAGGTAGGAATGTCACTCAAGACCAACTAAATAAGGGTCAATCCCCCACCAGTTTGAACATTAATTGCAAGTCTATAGTGCTTGTCATCTTCAGTATGGTGTGAAGGAAGGTGGTTTTTGAGTAGTCATGAAAACTTTAGTTCTAAAAGTCCTTGATTGGAATTTTTTTTTAATACGAAACATGACTATGTATTACGAACATTAAACCTCTCATTGAGGAGAGAGTGAGGTGACAAAGGTTAGACTTTGCCCCAAAAAAGTGGATGAATAATAACATCTTTATATGAGCTTACTGGTTACTCGAACAGGATCAAGGTTGTTCTATCAAAAGGAGGAAAAAAAAAAAAAAGATCTGCTCCATAGGTTGTACAACTATATTCTTGATTTTAAAAGAAAAACTACAAACATCTTTATCTCTATCCTTTTAGGCGCACTCAATTCCTTAGAGAGAAAAGTCCAAAACTATCGTTTGTCGTTGGTGTTGAGTCCTCGCTTCTTGAATCTTGAACATACTATGGTTGGACACTTCAAACATGATTTCGGGAAAAGTATCACTTTGCAACATTGCTAACCCTTCCATTCATTTCCCATCGTACACTCCTTTTTAAGTTTTTTATTTGACTAGAAAAACAAAGCTTTGATTAACGAGAATAAACATACAACTGAATTTCATACAAAAAGAAAGGTCAAACCCAACAAAATGAGCCACCAAGTAAGAAGCTCCATTTCGGGACCAAATGCAAAGGAAACTCTCTAAAAAGCTTGGATTGTAAGCCAAAAAGGAAGCACTAAAGTCAATTTCACAACTAACTTTTTCCTAAGATCTCTCCCCCCTACAAAACCAATTCTAAGGCCAGACGCGAGCTAAAAAAAACCAAAGAAATTAGGAAGTTCGCTAAGTATCCTTTACACCAACAGAGTATCATTAGAAAATTTTGGATGAACTAGTCCTATAGAAGCTTTCTACAATGTTAACCTACTTTCCTTTCTTAATCCAATAATCTACTCATGGGCCACAACATAAAAACGGATAGGAGAAAGGCAGAAAGGGAACTAACCCCCCTAGTGGCGTAAACCACAATTCAATTTTCCATTCAGGAAAAAAATATATATATAGAAAATAAATAATCACTAAGGTTAGAAAAGCATGAACACTATAAAAAATATGACAAGGGAAATAAATTATCTCCAAACCATGGCCAAGAGAGGCCAAATTAACTTCCAATCGAATAATTACACGACAACTTATCTAGGGAGCTCTAACTTGAAAAATAAATTGAATAAATTGAACTTTGTATGTCTGCAAAGAGTCTCCAATCCCTTTCAGCCCAAATATACCACAGTTCTTTAGTCAGCATTCTACAGTAGCTTTTGAGACCTCATTGAAAAGCCAGAAGATGGAAATGGAAATATTAGCTAAAAACAACCAGTTGAAGATTCATGGTCTCAATCATTGGTTGAACCATTTCCTTTCTAATCTGATCATACATAATCTTACAAAAAAATCTGGTCATAATTACGATTGGATTTTCATATACCCCTTTGATTCTAATTCTCACAAACTCAAGCAACATGATCTCACCACATATAAGAACATAATGCGTTCTATTCCCTAAAACAGCAATTTCAAGAAAAATAAAGGTAACCAATCGGTGCACTAAATTAACATCAGATTTTGATACGAATTGAAACCTTTCTATTTTAATAAAATACAAATACGAAATCATTAGATCATCCATATGATTCAGCTAAAGACTAATTAAGAAAACACTCAGATTCAAAAGTACGCAGGTAAGCCTCAGGGGTTAGCAAAGCTCCTAGCCTATAGAATAGATATTGTTCAAGTAAATTGGTCATCTTTCACCATTCCAAAAATCATAGAAAACTTGCACCTTAGTCTTCTTCCATACTATAGGCAGATTAGAATTCAATACATCCAAGGATAAGTATCACGACAGAAGTTAATAGGGTTGTCAAAAGAATATTATATGGATTTGGAAAAAATGATCAAGTGTAGTCTCTAGAAAAAGAAAACATTACATTGATGAAGCAACCTTAGTGTAGGCATGTAGGGCCCATCCCGGATATTGAAAAAGAGTGGCACATTGTTCACAACAACCAGATTGAGATGGTTTTGACTAGAAGAGTAGTTCAAAGAAAAAATAAATCCAACATAAGCCCCATATTATCACATTAAAAAGAAACAAATAAATATAATATCGATATTTTTTTGTGAAAGTAGAAGCAAACAGAATTTCCGACCACTTAGTTACAATCAGAGGAGCTTTTTTAGGAAGCAAATCATCCAAAACTGGCTCTAGTCCTGGATACTGGAATAAAAAGACAAAAAAAGAAAATAAAAGATGAAGACATTATTTTCTATCTCATTAAAATGATTATGGGATTCTAACAACTAAATCAATACTTACTTCTTCCGCTATACTTTGCCGAATTTTCCGTTGGACTGATGCCTTGACTTGATTCTGAGCAGACACATCTTCAGTAGAAAACCTAATATAAGACAGCAGCACAAGAAAAAGAAAACAAAATTGAAGGATTTGTACAAGCAACACCACTATAAGATATGGTGAAGACACTCACTGAACTCACAAGTAAGCATCCACCTAACTCCAAAAATATATTAGATCAACATACGATCATTTCAATTCATAAATTGCATCTGTTACTATTCCCAAAATGTTCAAATTTAGCACCAATGGTTCATCCCACAGTAGCCCCAACAATCAAAGGAGAAATAACAGTAAAACAATCCATTTTTCCAATAAGGAGAATTAAAATGACAGAACCCCACAAACAAACCTGCCATAAAAACAAGAAAGAAGACACTATTCGAGCAAAATTCAGAGACCAGTAAGGCAATAACAAATAAGGATGGTAACAAGTGAAGAAATCCAACCATTTACTCATATTTTAATCCAAAAAACAAAACCATAAATCATTTTCCACGAACATCAAGCAAAAACATGAAATAATAGCTGAATAACGAGCACTATGATATGGGGAGAGAAGCTCACTTTTTGAACATGATGCCGCAGAGTTATTCGAGGAGAATCCTTGTAAACGTTATTACCGTAATTTTTGTAATTTATGCCCTTCAAATCTGCCAAGTGTCAATTAGCGATTTTAGGCTAATCTTTCCTATGGGTTCTATCATTTGTGTATAGTTAGTTTCGAAACCTTAATCACTTACCAAAAGGTCGCCGAAACCCTCTTGAACCTGCTGGACAGAGGCTTACAACTCTCCAAATCTTCAATCCAACATCCGAAACAATTTGGGTAACATTAATTTCATGCCAAAATCCAAAGGCCATTCAAAAACTTTTAAGAAAAACCCACAAAATACTTACCCACGACTATAACACCGGCGATGGCAGCGGCGATTGGAGGGAGGATGCGACTATGACCACGATAGCGCGCGACGGCGCGATCTGCAGACGACCGACCGTTGAACGTTGGATGGAGGCACGAGGGGAGGTGCGGGCGGTCGGCGCTAAGTGAGAGGTGCACCACTGTGAAGGCTTGAAGGAGAAATTTTCGTGGAGAGAGACTTGCCGAGGGAGAATTCAAGAGATGACTAGTAATTTGATTTCTTTATTTCTTTCTTTAACTTTTTTTTCCCTAAAATACCCATAGATGCATAAACTTGATAGTTTTGATCCCTAACCTTACAAAATTTCAAAAATACCAAACTTAAACAAATACGCGTTTCAAAAATATCCTTTTAAGTTTAAAAAATTACATCAATACTCTTAAACCTTAAAAATTAAATGTTTCTATTATCCATTTATTTGAAGTTTTCTTGAATCAGATAGAACCAATTTTAAAACAAATTATATAAATATCTTTTTTTTATATATATAGATACTCTCAATTTTGTTCAATTTTTACACCATTTTCTGACAACAAAGTATAAACTAAAATTTCAATTAAAACATAAAATCTTACGAAATTTCAAAATCAAAATTTTCTTTAAGACTTACTAAAACAATAAATAGCCAAATATAAAAAGGACGTTTTTGGCTATTAACACACCCCGATGAACTACTACCCTACAACCTTGTTAAAAAATTTAAGTCCTAAGATCACCTTGATGCTTCAATTATTCTCTTTCTTTTTGTTATAATCTATCAACCTTAATTAAAGGGACTATTTTTTTTTTTAAATGAGACTAGATGACATTAACGTTTTACACGTGTGAAAATTATATTATAACTTTCTTTTCTAAGTTGTTTAGATGTATTTTTCCTTCAAATAATGATAATTGATGGATATATAATTCTCTAAGGGTTGTTTTTAAATATAGAAAAATGAATTCAAATAGTTACAAAATATAGCAAAATTTTAGAACTATCAATGATAGACGTTAATAGACACTGATAGACTTCTATCATTGATAGTTCTAAAATTTTGCTATATTTTGTAAATATTTTCTAACAGTTTTATCATTTGAAATAATTTCTCTTCTCATAATGTATTTTTGTTTATTATGAAAAAATTGTTGTCTAAATTAAAATAAAAATTACTCTAAGAAATGCAATTCAATGTAACAATTTTGTTTGTAAAATAAAATGACCAAAATAAATTAAAAGATTGGCATAACTTTGAATCAATTAGTCAAGCACAACATGAAAACACAATCTAATGTTTGACAAATGACAAGTTGAAGATTCATGGTCTCCATTATTGGTTGAACCATTTCCTTTCTCTAATAATCTGGTAAAAAATAATCTTACAAAAAGCATATGGTAAGAAATAAATAGAGAAATTTGTAAGGATGACCCAATATTTGGGCCCCAAATGCCAAATGACCTCTTTTTTTATAAAAAAAAAAAAAAAAAAAAAAGTCAAATGACCCTCTACTAATGTCATCACCATACAAGATTACGGAAATTTCTCCTTCACGATATGGTCTCGCTCTCGCTCTTCCTTCGTGATGTGATTGCTTGTCAGTGTACAAATGATTTAATAATTTTCACAAAATAATATGTCTGAAACCTCAAATCATTAATACCTTGAACATATAATGGTGAATATTTTAAAATCGAAACTTCATTTCAATTGTGCTTTTGTTGACTGGGGTTCACTTCAACGGTGTTTTGTTTAACAGATTTTTATTGAACGAGATTTTTCATAACAAGGTTTTTCAAACCGAAACAATTTTTTTCCAGAACATGGTTTCATTGGAGGTGTGTGATTTGTAAAAAAAAAAAAGATATATATAAATAACATAACAAAAGGAGTGGGAGAGTGAGAGCGAGAGATCATTGCCAAGGGTTTAGAGCGACAACGAGAAAGAGCGAGAGTGGGTGAAGGCAACAGCGAGAGAGAGCGAGAGCAGAATTGAAATTGTGTATTGGATATATATTCATCTGCTTGTACAACTTAATGACAAATGTTCTTTTACTTTGTAGGATGACAAGAAAGTCTCATTTGATACGGAGGTGATTGGGATGAGAACCAAAGCTTGTACATTGGAGGCGAGCTAACAGGAATCATTGTGCCTATTACATTGAAGTATGAAAAACTTAAAGCTAACATTTACAGGGTTACAAATGTAATTTCTTCAAAGTTTGATGTTATCATGAGAGTTAAATATAAGATTGACTATGAAGCCCCTCCACAAGACATACGGAACGATAGTGATGTTCACTTCCTTCTTTTCTGAGAAGATTTTTCTAGAGCTCAACTATTTGTAACGCTAAAATCAAACCATGACGAAAATGTGAATATGAGTTATGATGATTATACATGTGTAGACAAACAACACGAGGAATCATATGAGTTTAATTGAGAAGAGGATGATATTCCATTGTCTATTAACACTCAACCATCAACATTATCAATAGACAGTCATCGCACTAATCCATGGGACTTGGAAAGATAAATTCAAAGTAACCGATTAGTGCTTGTTAATGAGAGATTAAAAGGATTGAATTTAATGGATTTTGGTCCTCCAAAAGAGTGTGATCCTTTTATAGTTGGTAATGAGAGATCAGTAGGATTGGTTTTTATGGATTGTGATCCTACAATAGAGCGTGATCATTTCGTAGCTAGTAATGAAAGATCAACAGGGTTGGATTTTATGGATTGTGGTCCTACAGACGTGCATGGACCTATAGTGGCTTCAGTGGTTTCACAATCTAGGTTGTCATGTCATAGAGGATAATTGACTATACCTGGTACCTCTTCATCTGAGATAGATGTTGAAGTTGGTCAACCTTTTTTTTTTTTTTTTTTTTTTGAGTAAAAGTGACTTGAAAATGAGATTATCTACCCTGTCCATAAACCATAATTTTGAATATAAGATAAGGAAGTCAAGTAAGTCTTTATTCATTGTCAAATGTATTGGTATTGGGGAAAGTTGTAAATGGGGCCTTCGTGCAGGAAAAATATTAGGGTGTAATATATTCAAGGTCACAAAGTATATGCGGATGCACACATGTTCTATTGGAATTCTTAATCATGACCGTAGACAAGCAATGGATGTGGTAGTTGGCTAGCTAATCAAAGACACGTTTACAGGCATATGACGTGTTTATAAACTTTGTCACATCCAAGAAGATATGAAGAAAGAGTATGGCGTAAACATAAGTTACGAAAAAGTGTGGTGTGCAAGGAAAACCACATATGCTCTCACTAGGGGTACTCCAAAAGAGTCGTACACCATTTTACATGCTTATGGGGAAGCGTTAAAAACGGAGATCCAGATATAATGTTTGAAATCAAACTTGAAGATGATGTGCATTTCAAGTATATGTTTATGGCATTAGGGCTTGTATTAGAGGTTTGGCAAGTTGCGGGCCTGTGATAATTGTTGATGGGTCGCATTTGAAAGGAAAATAAAAGGGGACCATGTTGGTCCTCATTTCCATGGACAGTAATAACTAAGTATACCCACTAGCATATGCCATAGTGGATAATGAGACTAATCGAGCATGGAATGGTTTATGTCGAATTTGAAGTGTGTCATTGGAGAACCCCCTAATTTGGTGTTCGTGCCGATAGGATGGTATCTATTGGCAATGCCTTTTATACAATTTTCCCCACGACATTTCATGGATTGTACACGTACCACATAGAAAATAATATCATTTCAAACTTTAAGGACAGTATGGTTGTTAGATTCAAGGATTTAGCTAGGGCATTGTGCACGTCAGAGTACGAATCACACTGGGACCAACTTCGTAGTTTTTGAGATGGTATTGTAACAAAATATTTGGAGGATATCAGTCTTGAAAAGTGGGTACATGTTTACCAAGTAGAATGAAGATATGACAATATGACATCAAATAGTGCATAGTGTTTCAATTATTTAACTAAAGAATATCAACTGCTGCCCATAATGTGCTTGTTGGAACATGTTAGAGGCCTTATCCAGTTGTGGTTTTATGAACGTAGGAATTATTGGGCATCTCGAACAACGTTACACTCGAACTATTGTGAAAATCGATCAACAAGTGAGTGTGATAAGGGTAGACAATATCGAGTTAAGCCGATGTGAGACAAACATTGGACGGTATTGTGATCCTTCATACGAAGGAATGCACGTGTAAGGAATTTGATTCACTTGGTATTCTAGGTTTGCATGCAACATGTGGCTGCCTGGGAATGAAATATCCTCATCCAAATTCTTTTCAACTAATTTTATAGCGTTGACTTCTTCATGGCTGCTTATCTAGAGCCTGTAAATTCGCTCGCCTGTACATCTAAATGAAATAGACCTCCGGGATATCTGGAAAAGAATATTCTTCCCCCAAGAAGAGTGCACAGGTCAGGCAACGAAGAGTACGAAGAATACGATCTAGAGGAGAACATCGTAGACAAGTAAAATGTGGTAGGTGTTGGAATTATGGGCATAATCAACAAAACAACAGTGAACCACTCACAATTGAGTGACATACTGAACATAGTATAAATGATTCAAATGTTGGTCGAGATTGATTTTCTATGTGCCACTTTTCCTCCTCAATGTATGCTCTATGTACAAACAATGTCCACTATCTAAAGTGTTTAAATTGTATGTGCCACTTTCTATCTTTAATGTATGCTCTATGTACAAGCAAATTGTTTAAATTGTATGTCACTTTTCATCCACTATCTCATTATGACTCATTCTGTTAATGTCTCGCTCCCTCTGAGTTTCGCTCTCGCTAATTCTCGCGCTCTCTAGTAACGTTACTTTTCATCTGCTATCTCATTATGACTCGTTTTATTAATGTCTCGCTCCCTATGAGTCTCGCTCTCTAAAGAGATGGTATGGTGCAAGTCAATGGCTCAAGCTAAGACTCCAACTTCTTCTTCGAATCACAATAGTCTTTTAATGTCCCAAAGAAGAAGATGAACATTGGATGTTACTTAGCATATGCTCTCACTAAGTTTCACTCTCTCTAGTAACGTTACTTAGTATATGCTATCTCTTTATGACTTGTTTTGTTAATGTCTTGCTCCCTCTGAGTCTCACTCTTGCTAATTCTCACTATCTCTAGTAACGTTACTTAGCATATACTATCTCTTTATGACTCGTTCTATTAATGTCTCACTCTCTCTAATAACCTTCTCTACTGTCTCGCTCCCTTTAAGTCTCGCTATCTGTATATGAGATGTTAGTAAAATTACACTGAGATTTTATATACATAAAAAAAATTACACTGAGATTCCATTTTATCTGCATCACATGTAAAATAACACTGAGATGTTATATACATAAAAAAAATATGGAGTGTTTGCCCACAACTAATATGCTAACTGCATCCTATAGTCATTCATTTTTTTCTTCAGTGATTATAAAGGATCACCACTCATCACTAAATGTTTTAAAAAGTTTATTAAAAATTTTCCAGAATCAAGGGACCCATGCTACATGTTCGTATTAGTAGGTCGGGATATTTTCCAACGGGATATATCTAGGTCCGAGTTTGAACGTTTCAAATCACAATAGTGAAGGAGAGATGGTATGGTGCAAGTCAATGGCTCAAGCTAAGACTCCAGCTTCTTCTTTGGCATATTGGACGAGAGTGAATCGAACACGAACAACTAGCCTCGATTAATTTCCATTGCAATCAACATCCAATGTTCATCGATGTTTTTTGTCATATACACAAAATTCGCATCTTCCTACTTGACGTTGAATTTACCCATGATGTAATCCTTATACGTGTCTTCTTCCCCTGTACTATGGCAACTTGTAGTGTCGACTTGTTCTTAATCCATTATATACCCCATCTCGAGCATTAAGATGACTCTACACAACGAATTCAACATTAGCAGCATGTAATAAACAACCAACATAGTCCTATTTATAAGTGTAGTAAATAGTTACCATTATTCCAATTGGCAGGATGGTGAACTTGTTCATGCACATGTCCGGTCGCCTGTAAAATTTATCTTTTATGAACCGAAACAAAATATTTATGATCTGCATCCAAAATAAGGTATATTAGCATTAAAGATTTCGTTGTATCCAATTGTAAAAAAAAAAAAAGACAAAGATTGTAAACTTATGTCGCACTCAACCCATGAACTTGGTTCAGTCAATTCTTGAAAAAATGACTTGGATAATGACTTAAATGCATTTTATCGATTCATGGTCTGTATTCTTATCGATAATCCAATTCATCATTTCTATAAAGACGGCAGGTGGAACCTCATGTGTTAAGTTGTATTGGACCGTCGCTCTAAATAGTAATGTAGGTACTCCAAGGAGAGGGTACTTAATTGTTGATCTGTCCAATGGAAGTTGTACTCAACTTTCCTTCTATTTTGTTATTTTCTTCTTTCGTGGGGCTAAAGTGTGTTGTCAACATTTTTCCTCTTACCAGTGGTTTTTCGACTTTCGACAATAACCTACATAACTATAACAAAAGGGTGAACATGTCGAATAACAAATATGAACAAGGAGCCTTTCCAATCATAGAAGGATCATACCAGTGGATCGAGATGTGTGGTGTCAGACTATGCAATAGGCGTGCTCCAGTAGACATTGTATTTCAGAAAGTGGAGGTTCAATGTCCTCTCTACTCGAATGAAGATTTGGATGTGGAAGGATAGGGGGTAAGGCAACAATATCTCACTCTAGAGGTGGAAGTAGGGTGGGCGAGATAGAGGTATCACACTCTATGGGTGGATGAGAAATAGATGAGGCTGTGGTATTGGGCTCTGCGGGTGGAAGAAGAATGAGTGAGGTGGTGGTATCAGGATCCCAAAGTGGAAGTGAAGCACGTGAGGTAGTGGTATCCAAAGGGAAAGGTGAGATAAGTGACCGAGGTAGTGGTGGGGTAGGTGACCTAAGTAGAGGCTGGATAGGTGACCGAGGTAGAGGTGGGATGGGTAACCAAGATAGGGGTGGGGTTGATGACCTAGGTAAAGGTTGGATGGGTGACCAAGGTAAGGGTGAGATAGGTGACCGAGATAGAGAAGGGATGAGTGACTTAGCGACGTCGTGGCCTGACTGTGGAGTGGGTGAACTCGTCACCTTAAACACCGTGGAACCCTTCATAGACTATAACAGAGACATAATAGCTGACAATTGTGCTTTCATGTCTCTCGTGTCTCCCTCGTGGTTCAATACACGACCATCCAACCTCGATATTGAGCTATTAATACTCTGTAGTTATGAATATATAGAAGGATCAACAATAGCTCCTTCCATGCAGCCTAAAATCTCAGGCTCGGGACGCTCTTCCTCGAGCTTAGAACGTACGTGGCCCACCAACACATCATTAAACATATCCTCGCTATGGGTGTAAGCGGACTCGTGCATGTTTATGTCATCCTCAGATTCGCTGTCCCTCTTTCCACCTTAAACATCTTCCTGCTCATCACCATCCCCACTTTTTGAACTATCGTTTCCATCCGAACTATTGCCACTTTCTAAACTACTAGAGCTTCCCGAACTCCCAGCATTGGAATGTAATTGTCTTATGACCTGTCTATCCACTGGGGTGTCCTGAAACTTCTTCTCAACATCGAACATGACAATACCTTCTTTGACTTTTGTCTGCATTAACTGCCCAACCCAATAAGATGGTTAGTGTCAATTTAAAAACCAAATAAACATACTGTGGCTAGATTACACATCCATTTTAAGACTAAAAAATGTCTCTCTCCAGTACTTTGAATGTCACACCCCGCCCCAGACTATCCTCCGAGCCTAGGAAAGGGCGTGACTGCAGCAGTTATCAACCCTTTCGTTGACACTTACTGCCTAAAACTCTTTGCGGAAATAACTCTAATACCAATGTACAAATTGAACAGTCAACTAATTAAGTAGGCCCATTTTATTACAACAATGTAACATTTATACAACTCCAAGACTTAATTACAAGTTTACAACAACAACTGTAAATCCCTCAGGAAGTGTAACTATGGCATGTGGCAGACCTTGACCTTAGCAGCACCTTGGAACTCCTCACCTTCCGCTACCTGGGAAGAAAAAGAAAAATATTTGGAAAGCATGAGCTATAAAGCCTAGTGAGTGACAGAAAACTGATTTTTATCAAAAGAACTACCCCACACTTGGGTAATTTTGCTCAGATACCTTCTCAACTATGTTCGTCAGTATCGAGCTACTCAGATACCTTCTCAAATGTCCTTCGGAATCAAGTTTCAAGTAAAACTAGTCATACAATGACTTTCTTTAATAAAACTTAGAAAAAATGTCTTTATCTGAAAGATCTTTCTTTAGCACATGGTTTCTTAAACATTTTAAATATTTTAGTCACTCACCTTGATCGTTTAGGAACCTTTCTCTCTAGAAATTCCTTGATCTTCCCGGGCTCCTCTTTTGAACTCTAAATTCCAGATTCAACTTAAAGCTCAGACTACTCATAGTTATAGGTTTTATCTCGAGTTACTTCCTTCTACAAATATGCTCTAAAATGTCTTAGAAAGCTTACCTAAAAATCTTAGCTCCTAACTTCTCGTTATTTGGCCGAAAAAGTCAAAAAATCAAGACTGGCTCAGCTTACCCGATAGCTCGACCCTTCTGTATTTTCCTCATTATCTAGCCCGATTCCTTGAAGATTTTGGAAGCCCCACTATGAAAACTAGACTCTTATAGCTTTCAGATGGCTTTGGAATCATTCTAAACGCACGAGTAAATTGGGAGAACTCCTCGTCCCAAATTGATGCTGTTTTCCAGACTTTACTGTCCAATGCGTCCTTTTTGAAGCTCTATGATCAATGCATGGATTTTGCTCTCAACGCAAAGTCTCCTCCCAATACACTCTTCTTTATGTCCTTTGAAGAGAATTGAGTTCTCATATGAAGTCCTTAGCCCTATTTATAGGCGTCCAAAGGCCCTCCAAGTTTGACACCTACTCCTCCATGTGCTACTCTTAAAGATTGCCAACCTTTAGCTCCTTCCACCTCTTGCTTGAGGTGTCTACCAATGCAAGGTTTGATCCATGCAAGTGCTAGATGTCTTCCCTCTACATTGCCAACGCATGAGACCAAATTTGTATGTTTCTTCAAGCCTCCACCTCAAATCCTTAAGTCTGAAGGTTTCTTCCCAACGAGCCACATGTTAGGATGACGTCTTCCTTATGAGCTCAGCCTTCTTATGCGTTCATTCCCTTCAATATGCGTTCACTAGGGTGATTCTCAATGCATACAAATAGCCTAAGGTATTAACGCATAGTGTACTTAGAACGCATAGTATGATTCCAATGCATAACAATCCCTAGTTTCCCTTAATTTCCAACATAGCACCATCGCAACCCTTAAACCATCGCAAGAGCCAACACCATGCGTCCAACCTAGTCTATCGCATGGCCTATGTCCAACACATCCCTCGTGCAAGCCATCACCAACCTCCAACGCATCACAAGGTCGCACGGCTCCAACGCATTGGCTTATCATCAACGCATGGCTCACATGGGTCGCTTGGCCAGCAACTTGGCGTCGATGCATCGCTCGGCAGGGCTTGCTCATCCGCTCGATGCATAGGCGTTGCCATCGACGCATCGTTCGCTCAGCTGCTTGACGCATGGGCGCTTCCATCGATGCATCGCTTGGCACAGCAACTTGGCCCACTTCAACGCATGGCTGGGCAATTCGGCCGAGGCGCTTCGACGCATGGCTGGATAGTTTGGCCGAGCCTGCTCGACGCATGGCACCCTCCAACCCTTGTGCCATCCCAATGCCTCATCCTCAGCTGCCATCCTTCAACCGCCTGCCACTCTTCAACGCATCCTTCCATTTTCCTTCCTTCACCAATGCATCCAATGCATCCAACACATCCAATGCATCCAAAGTATCCATCATCCAACACATCCAACGCATCCAACGCATCCATCCAGCCTAATGCGTTGGTCTAACCTCCAAGGCATGCGTCACTCCCACTTCACTTCTCCTTTGGCCCAAATAATCTCTCCAAGATCTTATGGCCAATGCATGGCAATGCCTAATCCAACACTTAGTAAATTTTTCATCAATTTAAGCTTAACTCAAAACTACTCAAGGAAAATCATTCAACACTTAGAAGCTTCCTTCCCTTCAACATAGGATTTAACTTTTACTTAGTTAATTTCCTTAACCACCTGCTTAAGTAGGAATAATGGAAATCGGGTTTCACATTGAATGACACCGAGTGGGAGCATGATTACCGTAATATACGAGGCACAACTACCTTGCTCTTTCGAGTGGCAATGTTCCCCGCTATCGATGATATGATCTTGTACATCCATACCTAAATATGAAACAACACATATTCAGAAATATGTTAATGTTAACCAAAGATGAACTTATGTTAAAGAACATCCACCTAGAATGCTTGGGGAAATCCACGTAGAGAGTACTTCAGGATGTAATTTTATTTCCTTTCACCTTCTCCTTGTATAGACCAACCTTATCATTCAATGCAGTATAGAGGGCGTTGAGTGTTCTCTTTCATATAATTGTACCCCAATCTAGACTATTTTAATAATCTAAGTCCTCAACGTCTAAAAATAGTGTACGATCGACTACACTCTTCTGCTTGTTCTTTCCCCTCACTGCAACATCCATGTAATACACTAAGGTGATCTTAATAGCATCATCATCATTTCAAACTTCAACTTCTTGTATGCTTTTTCTAGTAAATTTGGGTGGAATGAGTTTGAAGTCGAACAATTATCAAAGTACTTAGTTGCAAGTTCTTGTGAGGACTCCTCACTCTGAAGAACTCCCTTAGGGGACTGCCACAAACCAATAATCAACAAAAAATCATCTTTAAAAAATGTGACTAACTTTTCCTCAAATGAAGAAGCTGATCGAGTCAGCTCTTTTCATCTTCAATCCCCTCAACAACATATGGTGGACAAATGGGCTATTGAATACGATGTCAATGTCTACAAATCGCCCAAAAACTGTTCTCTTAAACATCTCTAACTGCCCTCGGGTAACCTTCTCATTCACAATATTATTGGCATTTGCAATGTGGGCCAAGCTCGTTATTTGCCCAGCGATCAACTGTTGGGTTTTATGTCCTAAAACTCGTGGCTTGTAAACAATAACTTATTTCGTTAATCAATATAGATGATATTGAAGTTAGATTTAATAAAGTTGTTATTGAATGTTTGAATTGCTCATGTTGTTTTAGTCTCTTTGTTTATGGGCTTTAATGTGTGATTAAGAGTCTGTAAATTTGTTAGAGTCAATAGAGTTGTAATTAGGCTGTAATTAAAGAAAGAAGCAAAAGAGGTCAGCTGCAGTTTTTCAAGTTTGAAGCTACTGCCAGGCAATGTTGCAACGCTGCCCACAGAGCATTGCAACACTGTTCTTCATCAGCCTGAGGCATTGCAATGTTGGGACGGAGCATTGCAACGCTACTCATCCCAGCCCAGAAAGCACGCGCGCAACCCGATCGACGGTTCATGTGAACTGGTTCAGTCGGTTCGAGTCTAGGAGATCCAGTTCAACCTCATTTTGGCCGGTTCAATCTGTTTTGGAGCTTTAGAGATCTGGTTTAAGTGGTTCGGGTCGATTCATGAAGACTATAAGCACTTTTAAGAAGTTTTTATTTATTATTATAATAATTTAGACCTTTTGCTTGCTTGAAATGCCAAAACTAGTCCATTTCAGTACATGTTTAATTATTTATGCATTGTGAATGATGTTATAATTAAATAAATCTCATATGTGCATATATTATGCCATATAGATTTAAAATCCCACCATATGAAGCATGTAGCATGCATGTAAAGTATGTTATAAAGACTTATAATATATAGTATGCATGTCTAGGGTTTCAAGTATTTAATATAAAGTGTTATATTAAATCCCAAAATGCTTGATGAATGTTATGGATGATCAACATGTCTATTGTTTTATAATTGCTATAAAAACCAGATTAGACATTTAAAATCCATAACAAAGATAAGATGCATGCTCACCTAGAGTTAACAAATAACAACTTATTTTAATAGTTAAAATAAGTGGTTATCTTGTAAAATTTGGTTACAAACTCAACCGGTCTATAATCCTATCTAAGGCTGAAGGTATTTAAGTTGACGGTTTATAGAACACATCATACCTGGGGATTATAACCGAATAATTGAGCGTTGTTAACCCGGTTGAGCATGCGTGAGTGATGTGAAGTTTTAAACTGGTTTATCACCTAGACATTATAGGTTAAAATCCAAATTTAAATGGTATACTTGGATAATCACCTAGACTTAGGTTGTTTATTGCCAGAATAAACCTGAGTAAATATTTTAACCAAAACAAATAGAACACTTTAGTGGGAGATTAATAACATGTGCGATATGTTGTTCTTAGCTCTCACGTCCCTAAGAGTTCACACTGTGAGATTCATGCTTGACTTCATGTCACCCTAGGAGTGACCTTCATTCAAAAAGTGTTTGCATGGGTCAATAGCGAGGTGAATAAGGGAAGTAGTTCATAGTAAGTGGGTGAAATATGTGTGTTAACATGTCCTGCGGTCTCTTCCATTAATTTAGATCGTGAGATTCCTATGTTGCGCCTGTTTGTCGACTTTATGCGACCTATGCTAGTTGTTTTACGGTGGGTCAGAGGATTGTAACATTGGATTCGGAACAACTCAAACTCCAGAAATAGATAGGATTTTTTAGGTTGATTCCTAACCTTAACTCTCCAATTCGGTAGCATCGTTGGGGCCAACCTCTGAGGTCTAGAAATGGAGAGTTATATTTACGAGAATTACTAAGTGCTAGTAAGTTCTTGACGACAATGGTAACTAAATGACTATGGAAATATGAGTTATTTTGGAATTAGTATTTAGACAAGAATGTCTTGCTTTAGTGAAGGAGTATTTGATTGCCCCTCAGTAGCATCTATTCTGACTCACTAAAGTATCATTGCAAATAAAATAATGAATTTTGGGTACATTATTACTTTGCTCAAACATGATTGGGTTTAAAAGTAATTCACTAATAGAATTTGCTTATACTTTCAGAGATGACTAGTTCATTAATACAGTTACTGGCTTCTGAGAAACTTAATGGGGACAATTACGCTACATGAAAATCAAATCTGAATAAAATACTGATTATAGATGATTTGAGGTTCGTTTTAACTGAGGAATGTCCTTCTAACCCCAGCTCAAACGCTAACTGGACTATTCAGGAAGCATATGACAAGTAGACAAGGGCAAATGAAAAAGCTCGAGCCTATCTTCTTCCCAGCATACTTGATGTTTTGGCGAAGAAACATGATCGCATGCATACCGCAAAAGAAATTATGGAATCTCTGCGGGGGATATTTAAACAGCCGTTCTTCTCTCTTAATCGTGATGCCATCAAGTACATCTATAACTGTCGTATGAAAGAATGTACCTCTGTTAGAGAACATGTCTTAGACATAATGGTCCATTTCAATATAGTAGAAGTAAATGAAGTTGTCATAGACGAGAAAAGTTAGATCAATTTTATTCTAGAATCTCTTCTAAAAAGCTTCTTACAGTTCTACACAAATACGATGATGAACGAGATAGAATATAACTTGACCACTCTTCTCAATAGGCTACAGACTTATCAGTCCCTCTTGAAAACTAAAGGACAGGAAGCAAAGGTAAATGTTGCTATTGCAGATAAAAGAGGACTGTTCTCTAAGATAAAGTTTGACTCTTCTTCTTTTTCCAAGAACAAAAGTGTTCAGACAAAAAAGAGTAAGGAGTAAAGGAAGGCTCCTACTAACTGCAAAAGCAAGGCTAAAGTTGTAGACAAAGGAAAGTGTTTCTACTGCAATGAAGACGGGCATTTGAAGAGAAACTGCCCGAAGTACCTTGCAGAAAAGAAAGCAGAAAAAGCAAAACAAGGAAATTAGTTTCTAAAGAATGCTTGTAGAAGAAGAGATAACTCTTGGGTTGTGAACAAGGGAAGCTATCTCAGAAAAACCAGTGGGAGTTCCTAAAGTTGTGTTCAAAAGATAGATCCATTATATTAGATAATGTACTTCTTGTTAATGTAATGAAAAGTCTTGTATCTATCTTTTGTAAGAACATTTATATAAAAGTATCTTTCGATTTAAATGAAGTGTTCATTAGCAAAAGATGTTTTTTTGTTCTATTATGAAACAACTTCTATGTTAAAACTGACTAAAGAAAAGGCCATTTCAAATATTCATATATTTAAAATGTTGGGTTTCATCTCCTAAAATTCGTGGTTTGTAAACAATAAAACTTATTCTGTTAATCAATAAAAATATTATTGAAGTTTGATTCAATAAAATAGTTATTGAATATATGAATTGCTCGTTTCATTTTAGAAATAAATCCAATAAACTTAAGATCCATGGCTATTACATGAGTACTTGAACTTTATGTGGAGACATAAGAATGGATCGGGTTCGAGTAAATAGCCTAAATGATGAATAGTATACGAATAAGGTTGGGTACCTTGTTCTGGTAACACTATCGGATGCTGCTCACTCTTTTATTGTTACAATTTGTTGTAAAATATTACAAATGAAGTGATTCTGATTCGTTCATATGGTGACATGAGGAGTGGGGGCGTCTTATGTAAATAGTTTGCATAAGATTGGACCAAGAAATAAGTCACTCTTACTTTATAATGTTGTTTACTGTCCAGGACTGACTATTTAAAAGCGATGACCTAGGTAACTTAACCTTAATCCTGAGCTAACTATGAACTCATGTTTATTTGGGATTATCCTTAGATTTGCATAGATGATGGCTCAATAGCACCGACTCAATGCTTCCCATTTCAGGGATAAGACCGAGTAGATAGTTAGGACATAGGGTGCAAGATGGAATTCACTTCTACCCGTTTTTAGGGATAGTAGAGAGTTTGTTCCCTTAAATGCTGACTCTAAATTTTAAACAAGAGGCAACACCCTCTCATTGGCCGGAGAGGGACTCGGTTTGATAATTGGATCTCAAACCAATTGTTCATTAGAGGATCAGTGGGACTTAAGGAACAAGAGGTTATCTCAGGGGTATAAGAACTATTGATCCAACTATTATTACGAACAACCTGTGAAGTAGACACAATATTTCTACAGTGAGGGTAGTGCAACTACTAGGCTTTAGTGTAGTGACCAGTAGTTAACAAATGGTGGTTAATTAGGTTAAAGAATTTAGCCGGTTAATCTCAGATCGTTGGAGCCCATGATTTGTAGGTCCATTAGGTCCCCCTACTAGCTCACAAACGGAATAAACCTTAGAATAGTGTGATGATTGAATTTAAAATGTTCAAATTCAAATAAAGGGAATTAGTAATTATATACGATATAATTACACGTTTAATTACTGAATTAAATGAAATTGGAGAACAGGTTGATATTTAAATTTGATTTAAATATCAAATTACATGAATAGGGATTCATGTTTGTGGAATTGATGTTTAACTAATTTTATATTTGATATTACATTAATAGAATTAATTAAATTGTTTAATTAATTAAATCTAAAATTGAAAATTTGACTTTTGTGAAAATTCAAATTTAGAAAAACAATTTTGTTTTTATAAATTTTAATGAAAAATCAATTAATTAATTAATTTTAAATTAAATTGATTTTGATTTTTTTTTCCAAATAAGTGGGTTTATCCCACTTTAGTTACCCAATTCCATAACAAAAATCAAGTAGGTGGTGTCGCTAATTTGAATAAAAACCACTATCAATCAACTGAAATGATGCCATGCAATTGAGAATTGAAAGGCTGAGACGCTGAAGAATTTGTTCTTCTTCTTCTAGCTGAAAACTAGAAAACCTCTGCTTTCCCTTTAATCTCAACTCATTTCGAGTCCCACAACTCAATCTAAGGTCCTAGAGAATAGTAGGAAAGATTCTTTGGTGGTCTACAAGTTTTTGGAGAAATAATTGAAGCTGATTTCGTGGATTAAAGATAGTATTCAAAGGTATTTATGAAACCCTTTTCATATTGTATGAACATGCTTGATTTGTTGCTAAAATTAATGAATTAGAGTGCTTAAAGATCCTGAATTCTTCTGTTGTTAGCTTGCCTAAACCAACACAAAACCGCTGAAAAATAAAAGGCAAAGGTTTCTCCAAGTACTTATCTTTGGAAATTAAAAAGTTGATCATAAAAATCTTAATAGGATTAAGAATGGTTAAAAGTGGTCATCTAAATCAGTTATAAGATAACCTTTTAACATTATGTGAGTCTTGTCTTGAAGATAAGATAACCAAACAATCTTTTATAAGAAAAGATCTTAGAGCCAAAGAACCCTTAGAGCTTGTATATTCAGACTTATATGGTTCGATAAATATCAAGGTACGATGAGAGTATGAATATTTCATTGATTTTATTGATGATTATTGAGTCTAGAACTACAGGTATGTAATCTAGGCCAAGTAGGAGAAAAACCCATAGGTACATGATACCCAAGGTATATGATACCTAGTGAAGACAAATTATGGGTATATGATGCTCTAGTTTCTTGTATTTCTTTCTTAAAACTAAAAAACTCAACATTATGTGTACAAATGTTTATAACCACTGAAATTTTAGTCCAAGTGGGAGCTTGTTGGGTTTTATGTCCTATAACTCGTGGTTTATAAACCATAACTCATACTGTTAATCAATATAGATGATACTGAAGTTAGCTTCAATAAAGTTGTTATTGAATGTTTGAATTGCTCATTTCGTTTTAGAAATAACTTGAATCCAATAAAATAAGATCCATGGCTATTACATGAATGCTTGAACTTTATGTGGAGACATAAGAGTGGTTCAAGTTTGAGAAAATAGCCAAAATGGTCTATAGTATACGAATAAGGTTGGGTACCTTATTCTAACGACACTGTTGGATGCGACCCACTTTGTATATGTTACAATTACAGTGCTACAAACGAAGTGATCCTAATTCGTTCATGTGAAGACATGCGAGTAAGGGCATCCTATGAAAAGAGTTTGTACAAGATCGAACCAAGAAATAAAGTTGCTCTTACTTTATAATGTTGTTTACCGTTTAAGACTGGTTATTTTAAAGCGATGACATAGGTAACTTGACCTTAATCCTGAGCTAACTATGAACTCTTGTTTATTCGGGGTTATCCTTAGATTTGCATAGGTGAAGATTGGTTCAACAGCGTCGGCTCAATAAGCCTCCCATTTCAGAGGTAAGACCGAGTAGATAGCCGGGGACGTAGGGTGCAAGATGGAATTCATTCCTACCCGCTTTTAGGGATAGTGGAGAGGTTGTTCCTTTAAGTGCTAACTTCAGGTCTTGAACAAGGGACTCCACCCTCTCATTGGCCCGAGAGGGTCTCGGTTTAGTGATTGGATCATAAACCAATTGTTCATTAAAGGATCAGTAAAACTTAAGGAATAAGATGTAATCTCAGGGGTAAAAACAACTTTTGACCCAACCGTTATTACGAACAACCTATGAAGAGTTGATTTACTGATTATGGTTATGTCAAGTTGACACAATTATATCTACAGTAAGGGGAGTGCAATTACTAGGCTTTAGTGGAGTGACCCGGTAGTTAATGAATGTTGGTTAATACGAGTTAAAGGGTTTAACTAGTTAATCCCAAATCATTGAAGCCAATGATCTGTAGGCCTATTAGGTCCCCCTACTAGCTCACAAATGGATTAAACCTTAGAATAGCATGATGAGAGAATTTGAAACGTTCAAATTCAAATTGAGGGGATTAGTAATTATATACACGTTTAATTATTGAATTAAACGAAATTGGAGAATTGGATAATATTTATATATGATTTAGATATTAAAATTACATAAATGGGGATTCATGTTTGTGGAATTGGTGGTTAAATAATTTAAATATTAGATATTAAATTATATTAATTAATTAAATTGTTTAATTGATTAATTGAAAAATTGAATTTTATGAAAATTAAAATAACAAAATCAATTTTGATTTAATTTAAATTGAATTGGCTTTAAATGAAAATTGATTTTTCTAAATTAATTTTGAAAATGAGTTTCAAAATTAAAAGGAAAATTGATTTTTAACTTGAAAAATCAATTTTTGGAAAATTCTACTCTTCAAACACATTCCAACTCACAAATCCACTTCAAAATTGAAGTAGGTGTTGTCATCTTCATAGCAATTGGGATTGCATGAAGAAGGTGATTAAAATCAACTTCATTTTGCTGAGAAATAGGCATGCAAAATGGTTTTGGCTGAGGTTTTGTTGAAGAAAGTGTTCTTCAACTTTAGCTGAAAAACTATTGTCTTCTTCCATAAAATTCCCTCTCATCTCAGCTCATTTTAGGTTCCACCACCCAATCTAAGGTCCTAGAGAATAGTAGAGAAGATCTAGTGGTGGTCTACATCCTTTTGGAGTGAAGAATCAAGCTGATTTCGTGTATTAAAGGATTCTACAAAGGTATATCAGAAACCCTCTTTTCTATTCTTATGAACATGCTTTCTTAATTCCTAAAATTGATGATTTAGAATGCTTAATGATTTTGTTTGCTTTCGCTTATTGCTTGCAAACTCCAACATCAACCTCATGTATTTTGGAACCTTTTGATATCTTAAAGTACTCCTACATGAAATGACCGTTCAATCTATCAGATAATAGGTTCTTAAAAAAAAATTAGTAACCATACATTCTGTTTAAGTCACGCTAGACTAGCTCTTTCTTGTCTCACTCTCGCTTGGATCGCTCTCCTTTGTCTCGCTCTCGCATATATCACTCTCACATATTATGCTCTCCTCGATCTCACTCTCGCCAGTCTCACTCTCAGCTATCTCGCTCTCACAAATTTCGCTCTCGCAAATCTCGCTCTCACCTTATCTGACTCTAACTATAGCTCGTCTTTGTCCTCAATGACGCAGAACACATCGAAACCCAAAATACAACCAGATGCGACTAATTACTAAACCCCGAAACACATTGAACGTGCCGACCGATTCCAACCCAAAACCTAACAGACGCAATATACACAACAAAGATTAAATTCACCTACCCAAGAGCTCCAAATGTCGGCAGCAGATGAACGATTTTGAAAGCGAGATTGAACGACACTTCCACACAAGAATACTAAGCAACACTTCCACACAAGAGTACCGTTACATTTGAAGAGAGAAGTTTCATATGGATGACAAAAAGGGAGGGCAATTTTGTATTCGGTATGGTGATGACGTAAGTAGAGTGTCATTTGACAATTTTTTTTTTAAAAAAAAGATGTCATTTGGCATTTTAGGCCTAAATATTGGGTCACCAGCTCAAATTTCCCAAATAATTGTGATTAGATTTTCACATACCCTTTTGATTTTAATTCTCACAAGCTCAAGCAACACGATCTCACCACATATAAGAACATAATGAGTTTTATTCCCTAAAACAATAATTTTTTTCAAAATAACAAAAAAGGCAATCAATCGGTGCACTAAATTAACATCAAATTTGATATTGTTTAAACTTCAAGTAAAGTGGTCTTCTTTCACCATTCCAAAAATTATAGAAAACTTAGCACTTCAGTATCCTTCCATATTATAGGCAAATTAGAATTAAAAACATCCTAGGATAAGTATCGCGATAGAAGTTATTAGGGTTGTCAAAAGAATATTCTATAGATTAAAAAAAATGATGAAGTGTAGTTTCTATGAGAAAAGCCATTACTTTGATGAAGCAACCATAGTGTAGGCATTTAGGTAGTAGGTTGTTGGCGCCAAAAAGCCCCGTAACAGTATTTTATTAATTTTCAAAAAAGTATTAAAAAAGTGGAGTCTTAGTCTTTATATATATGCTTAGCTCATGGGTTAATGGGCTTTAATTAGAAACGTGATTAATCATATTAACCATAATGACTAACTAACAAACTAACTAAGAAAAGAAATAAAATAAAATACTTCAGTTAGATTACAAAGAAACCCCTAGTAAAGCTAAATTACAAAGAGAACTTTATATAATCTAACTAATTTACATTAATCCCCCTTAAAAAAAAAAAGAAAAAGAAAAGAACTCATCCTCAAGTTAAACATGAGCACTACAACAATTGGACTTTAGATGTCAGTTGGCATTTTATAAAAGATGACAGATTGACTTTATGATGCCAATTTTGGGGGGAAAAAGCACCTCATTTTACAGACAATTTTGTGAATTGACATAAAAATCAGATAAGATGTTAGTTCTATACCGCCATCTAAACCTCCATTCTAATGGCAATTTGCAACTACCATTTATGGTCATAAAAGAGTGGGAAATATACTTTCAGTTTGAGTGAAAATTAGAAGCCAATTAGATATCAGTTATAAACTGCCATTGAAGCTGATATCCAAAACCAAAATTGTTGTAGTATAAGTTCATCTAGAGGGAAATGACTAGGTAGATAAATCTTGAAGGTGTTAGATATGTTCTAGCCTTCTAAAAGCTCCACCACATAAGCATTGCTGCCAATTTTCTTAAAGATTCGACACAGTCCAATTTTCCTCTTTTCTAAGTTGTTGTAAGTTTCTCTAGAAAGTCTCTCTTTCTTAAGGTGTACAAGGACTAAATCACCTTCATCAAGTTCCTTATGTTGCCTTTTAGTGTTAGCAAATTGGGCATATTTTGTATTAGCTTCTCGGAGACGGTTTATGACTTCCTTGTGTATTCTTTGAACCTGATCAACCATTATTTCAACTTCTAAACTCATATCTATAGCACTATATAAACTTATTTAATTCAATTTATGAAGAAGGTTTAACATTGGAGGAAAAGGGAAGATGTGTAGACAACTCTAGTCTAATACAAAAAGAAATGTTATTTGTTATCAAAGAAGATTTACAAATGGCCATACAAAAATTTGTGTAATAGAACACTATCAGATTTTTCGTGGTAGAATCGAACCAAGATATTTGTATGTGAAATGCAAAGAGTGGTAGGAGGGTTGCGATTGGAGGTTGCATGCTTGTCAGCATAAAGCCCATGGGCTATTTGAAATTACTAAACTTGAAGGAGAGCATTCATGTTTGTACACATAATTGACACAGGATCATTCAAAACTTGATGCGAACTTTATGAGTACTAAAATTCAAAATATATTTATTAGAGCTCATCCTGTTATACCTGTGGCCTTACTCCAAGAATTTACTAAAAAAGAATATAGATACAATGTCAATTATAGAACTGTGTAGCAAGCTAAGAGAAACACAATGGATAATGTCACACCCCTTCCCAGTTTACCTCTTAATCTAGAAGAGAATGTTACAGCAGTAGTTACCAACCCTTTTGTGGCACCCACTACCTGACTAGACTTCTTAACTTGCTGAAGAAACCCTGGATTCCATATATAACATTCAATAAACTAAGAAAATTTAAAAACAACCTCAGAACATCAGGGTCCAACATCCAACATAAATACATCATAACAATCATTACAGAGTTCAGTGGGTCCCAACATTCTTCATTAGTCCCTAGCATGAAGAACACATAAGTACAGACATAGACAAAATAGACACCTAAAAAGTCACTATAGTCTTTAGCTAATCTTGAGTCCTTGAGTGGTAGAGCAGCAGGACAGCTAATCTCTGGGGAGATGACACTACTTGGGGAAAAGGAAAACATTTGAAAAAATGAGCTACTAGCCCAGTGAGTGACTAATAAAATTTTAATCATCGTGCTTAAAACTGAAAACTGCCAAGCAAACTCATACTTAAAACTTTTAATCATAGAATCTCTTGAATCATTAAAACATCATAACTTCCTAGACCCTTGTTGAGAGAGAACCCTTTTGCTCAATCCCTCAACCTTTATCCTTAGTTGGTGTGGAGTAATCTCAACCCAACCAACGTCAACTCTACCTATGTGTACGTGGTAATAACTAAGTACCATTATACCTTAGGTACTATGGTCTGGATACTTTCTCAATCTCACTGTCCTTCAGTATCAGGTTTATCATAAACATCATAAAATCTTACTCATTAAAACATGCATACATAAAAGCATAGTAACATGAAACATATGCTTTAACATCCTTATCATAAAATCATGAACATCTAACACATGCTTGTAACATAAAGTATATAAATACTCGAACATGTTTTCACAACTTCTTTGAACTAGTTCATTCATTAATAGGCACCTTAAAATCAGTTTTCTTGGAAAACTACTTCATAAATAAAGCTAGCATGAGTCCAAACTTTTTAAGTAAAAAATTAGTTTATTAAAACATTGGAAAAACACTTAGTGTTGTCACTCACAGCCTTGGGCATCCTTCATAGGGTTGATAAGTCTTCCCTATTGGCGTTAACTCTATGGAAATGATAAATGTATTTGGTTAATGCTGTTAATCTCCTCGTGAGACTAACTCACATAAACAGACATAACATTCAAATTAGATCATCATCCTTCAGCTCAAAGCATACCTTTCTTATGCGTTCAACACTTAGAAAATTCCTTGAATGTTAACACTGAACCATGTAGCCAATTAGCACCTCCCATGCGCCAGCGCAACACCTATGCACTCATTCAATCGCTCATCATTGCAATACCTCAACACCAGTGCATGCCCTATCACCCACAGTGTAACCCTTGTACCCACGCCTCGCGTGCACACTGGCCCTTTGCGCGTGCCAGTAGCTTGTCGATTGAGCTACTTGTTTGCTCAACAGTTGCAGCTGTCTGCTTATTCAAACCAAAATTTCATATTCATTTTTTAGCTCAATGACTTATTTTCAAACCTTTTCTTGGAAACTTTCCTTCTACATACCTATTGGCTTACCTTAAAATTTGAGCTTCAAATTCCCAATGGTCTAGTCGAGATCCTTCAATCTCTACTTCTGGCTCAAATTCATCTAAGAACCTGGCCTTTTTGAAGAATCCTTCAAATTTGAACTTGAATCTCTAATAATTTCCCCTCAATAGCCCATGGTCACCAATTACAATCATCAATTGTTCAAATGGCTCTAGAATCACCTCTTTTGTACAAGTAGGTTGCTCAAATTGACCCTTTGAACTAAGACCTTCTTTTTATACTGTGAACTGCATGTCCCCCTTCAAACCTTAGGCTGCCATCTCACTCATTAAGTGGGTTTAATTCTCCTAACCTTGACAGCTGACCCATTTAAGTCGGTTGAACTCCCTCTAAACCAACACATGATTCTTTAATTCATCGCAAAGGCACACTCGATGTTCACAACTAACTAGTCAGCGCATACCTAGTGCATCTTGCACCCATCGCCTTGTCTTCTGATCATCACATAGCTTCCTCGCATGCAACCCTTCGCTTAGCTAACGCACACCATTGCATGCACTTTCTACTACCACAATGCCTGAGGCAACTTTATCCATGCCGCATGCATCCAAACTCTCAACCTCACATAAGGCTTGGCCTTTGCATAGCTCACGCCTAATGCATGGCTTTCTCTCCCTTGGCCAACATTTTGGCACCCTACTCCTTGCCTCGATGCCCCGCTAGCGCTCATCCTAACCTCAATATGCTTTGGCTGTCGGATACATCAACAAGAGCTTCAACTCAAGGCTTCCATACTTAGCCAAATCTCTTTTTTAACCATACATATCCATACTTCAGCATCTGAGAGCCTAAATATTCCATACTAGAATATTTTTCTTCTTCTTCTATCTTTTTCAAGCTTCTTCCCTACAACATAATTTTAACTCATTCTTAATCTTAACTAACATACTAAATAACAGGCTTAAGTAGGGCGGGTCCTTCTTCGCCTAATTCTTTCCATTCTACCAACGAATAATCTATAATAAGTCGCAAATCCAGATCGGTAGGTTTTGGGGTTTACAAATAAATTTTTTGGTGATTGGGAGAAATCATATGCAGAGCTTCCGTATTGGTTGAATGTTGTTGTCCACTAAAATTCTAGAACACGAGTGGATTTATATTTTATTATGTTTGATGTGTCTGGTAAAACTAGTTTTTGTTGAGTTTTCTGGTCATTTGGTCCTGCAATAGTAGATTTCAAATATTGTAGGTCATTGATTCAAATAGATGGAAGGCATCTCTATGGCAAGTATTAGGAGAAATAGTTGTCCACCTTATCTATTGACTCAAATTGGGTATATATTTCCCCTTGTTGTGCTATTGTTGAAGGAAAAAACATGTCTAGTTGGTCGTGATTTTTATGGGAATTGCAGGAATGTCTTACCCAACAAGATGGTATTTGCCTAATTTCTTATAGACATAGAAGGATTATTGCTACAATTAACAATGAGGAAGTTGGTTAGAGTGAACCTAGAGCACACCATCGTTATTATTTGCACCATGTTGCTAGTAATTTTAATATGAAGTAAAAATCGAAGCAACTAAAAACTTTGGTGTTTAAGACTAGAAATCAACATTAAAGGCACAAGTTCATCATATGCATGAAAAAGTTAAAGCAATCGAACCCGGATTGCTTTGAATTTTTTTTCTAATGATTTGGAAAAATGGACACAATGACAAGACAATAGGTATCAATATGGGTGGATGACAACCAATGCACTAAATGCATGAATATGATTTTTAAAACAACTAGAATGTTACCAATCGCATCTTTGGTTAGGCTAATATTTTACGCACAAGGGAAGGTTTTCCCTAGGTTGGTAAAACAATGCTCTTTGTTGTCGACCACAAATTAGAAGCCTATCTAACCTATTGCTTCTTGGAGATTAAATATAATTATATGTCACGTATTATACATTAATCTTAATCATCGAGTTCCACAATGAAGCATTGGTTCTAAATCATTAACAAGAAAATGTAATTCATAATCAATAAATTAAGAGTAAAACCCATAGATAAAAAATCTCAATCACATTACCAAAATACTCCTAAAATACAATGGGTTCATCCAAAATCCCCTAAACTAAAAAAACCATAGATCTTACCTTCCCATGGTGGTGGAAAAGCTAAAACCAAACATCGTTTATGCTTGATTACAGGAAGAAGATGAAAGAAGAACTAAAAAAAAAAAAAATGCTGCAGATGGATAAAGGACAGAAAAACGAAGAAAATGGGTGGTCATTTACCCAAAACGGCCACCCGGATCAAAAGATATGACCTAATTACCGAACTGCTGATTTTATAATCGTGCATAGTGCCATGATGTTACGAAACAACATCACAACGTTGCAATTTTTTGCCTAATGATTTTAGTGCCTAGCAAGTGCCTAGCAAGCACCTAGGCACTCTACCATAATGACAGTTTTGTAATTTTTGCCTCTTTTTGCCTAATTGCTTCTTTAGGGCTCCAAATTGATCCATTTTAGCTCTATTTACTCCCTAACGCTCGATTCTACCTCTTTGATACTCGATACCTATAAAATCATTAAATAAACCCATATAATCAAGTAATGATCTTGAATTAAGCGAAGCAAGATAGCACATTTTTTGTGCTATCAATACTGTGGTCAAATCTTATGACTTTGATCAAAACATTGATGAAACTTGTGTATATAAGAAATCAACGAAAGTACTGTAGCTTTTCTTGTGTTATATATGGATGATATCCTACTTATTGACTATCTACTCAATTCTAAATTAAAAGATTTGGGAGAAGCACAATTTGTTATTGGAATTCAAATAATTAGAAATCGCAAGAACAAAACGTTAGCCTTGTTTTAAGCATTTTATATTGACAAAATGCTTGTCAAATATTCAATGGAGAATTTCAAGAAGGGTTTGCTACCTTTCAGACATGGAATTTCTTTGTCTAAGGAACAATGTTATAAGACACTCAAGATGTTGAGGATATCAGAAGGGTTCCCTATGCTTCAATTGTGGGTAGTCTTATGTATGTTATGTTGTGTACTAGGCCGGATATATGCTATGCAATTGGCATTATCAGTAGATATCAATCCATCCTAGGATTTGATCACTGAACTGCAGTCAAAACAATCCTCAAGTATCTTAGGAGAACGTGGGACTATGTCACACCCCTTCCCAAGCTTACTACTTAAGTTCGACAAGAGGTGTAAGGACAGTAGATACCACCCTTTTGTGATACCTACTGCCTATATCTACTAAACTAACTTTAACTCATCTTAGCCGGGAATAAGATTAATTTCAGGTCCTCATTTAACAGAAATTACGTTTAATATAATTTAATAGGTTTTTACAAAACACTTACCTAACCCATTTTGACCATTGCTATAATAAAGATTTAACTCGTGGCAGACCTCGTCTTCTTGTAGCAACCTCGACTCTTCTGCTACATGCGAAGGAAAAACAAAAAAGAAAAAAGTGAGCTAAAAGCCAAGTGAGTGGTAAATAACTTATAGGATCTCTTTCAACCCTAAGAGACAAATAGCTCAATCAGCATTTCCACATTACGAGGTTATCACTCAAACCTCAAGCTTGGACGAGTCCATTCTCTGTTTTACCTACACACACGGTAGATAATTAAACATGATTCTCTTACTACTATGTGCACATAGATCCCTCTCTTATGGGCTCAAAAACTAAACCCATCGGTCCTTTGACTATTGATAGCACTGAAAATGTGCTATTTTCCTCTTCTTAATTCGAGGTCGTTGTTATGTTTAATGTGTTTATTTTCTTATTTTGTAGGTATTGAGCATGTTGGAGGTAGAATCAGTTGTCATGAACTATTTGAGGTTAATTTGGAGCAATTAGGAGCTGATTTGAACAACCAGGCTTTAAAGGGACATGAACAGACGAAAATACCCTGGATAGTGTTGCAATGCTCAAATGACCATTGCGCAACGATATAAGGCAGTAGCTACCTATTTTGGGTAAAACAGGGTAACGCTACAAACATCATGAAGAACGTGCGCGCAAGGCAGGGAAATGTTGTTACACTGCTTGCAGCGTTGCGACGTTGCGACTAACTTCTATATATATGTCTCTTCACTTTAGGTCAGGGGGATATGCCCACCTTCGGCCTCCAGCCAATTTTTTCCTCTCTTCTCTCTTCCACTTTGTATTTTGGGTGTTTCTTCAGTAATTTATTAAGTAGATGCCAGATTGTTGCTTCTCATCCTCCATGGGAAGGTAAGACTTTGGTTTTTTAGTTTAGGATTCGAAGGAACTCAATGTAATTTCTTGAGATTTTGATTTATTGATGTATACAAACTTGTCTAAGGGTTTTAATCCGAATTTACATTTATGAATTGCATGATTTTAATTGTTGATTGACGCCCAATAATTTTGTTGTGTGATTCTAATGCTTTGTGATTAACTTATAATATTTGACATATATTTTTATAAGTTAATCCGAATGGAAGCAAAAGGTTTGTTAGGCAAAAAAGACTGCTCCATATTGATTGTTTAATTAGACGTTGGAATTTAAACACTCATCTTAGCGTAATCCCTAGAACTTAATGCGATTTATCAATTTTTATGGAGCGGGTTCGTTTTATGTACATTATGATTAATTAGATAATTAAGACCATTGGTTGGGATTTCAATCAATTGGGCTAAGCATAAACAAGAAGTTTAAGTCATAAATTGGTTTAATGATCTAAACTACATCGGGTGAATCCATTCCTCTAAGCTAAGATATCTTGATTAATTGCGCTTCTATCTTTACTTTTCTTGCACTTTATTTTATACAATTTCGTTTATCAATCCACACCAACCTCCCCCCTCCCATTTATCTTTACTTTTCTTGTACTTTATTTTATGTAATGATCTAAATTACATAAGGTGAATCCATTCCTCTAAGCTAAGATATCTCGATTAATTGTGCTTCTATCTTTACTTTTCTTACACTTTATTTTATGCAATTTCGTTTATCAATCCACACCAACCTCCCCCCCCTTTATTTTATGCAATTTCCTTAGTAAAAATGTAATGTATTACTAGTTAGCATAAGTAGTTAGTTCGGTGATTTAAATTATTTGCATAGGCGCGGGCTTACGAGCGATGGTAAACTCGACGCTGCTAAACTAAGAAGAACTAACTGGTTTCCCTAGCAACGGTGTCAATTTGGTAGCGTCGAGTTTACCGTCACCCGTAAACCTACGCCTACATAAATAATATTGATAAATCACCAAACTAACTATTTATACTAACTAGTAGTAAAGCTGCAAGTCCCAGGGTCGAACCTCAGGGAAGCGCGGAAGATTAGTTCATCAAAGCTTGTTTTCAGTTAAAGAGATAAGTAGGGGGTTGGTGTGGATTGATAAACAAAATTGCATAAATTAAAGTGCAAGAAAAATAAAGATAGAAGCACAATTAATAGAGATTTCTTAGCTTAGAGGAATGGATTCACCCGATGTAATTTAGACCATTGAACCAATTTATGACTTAAACTTCTTGTTTATTCTTAGCCTAATTGATTCGAATCCCAACCAATGGTCCTAATGAATCAAAATGTATAGAAAACGAATCTGCTCCATACAAATTGATAAATCGCATTAAGTTCTACGGATTACGCTAAGATGAGTGTTTAACTTCCAACGTCTAATTAAACAATCAATATGGTTTTTCTCTAGGTTGCTAGGAGTAGTCCTTTTTTCCTAACGAACCTATTGCTTCCATTGGGATTAACTTATAAATATGTGTCAACAAGTTAATCACAAAGCATTAGAATCACACAACAAAATTATTAGGCGTCAGTCAACAATTAAAATCATACAATTCATAAATGTAATTCAGATTAAAACCCATGGACAATTTTTTATACATCAATAAATCAAAATCTTAAGAAATTACATCGAGTTCCTTCGAGTCCTAAACTAAGAAACCAAAATCTTACCTTCCTATGAAGGATGAGAAGCTACAATCCAACATCTACTCAATAAATTACTAAAGAAATGACCAAAATACAAAGTGGAAGAGAGAAGAGAGGGGAATTCAGTTGGAGGCTGGAGGTAGGTGTATCCCCCTAACCTAAAGCAAAGAGACATATATGTAGGAGTTGGTCGTAGAGTCGCAACGCTGCCCTGCCTTGCACACACATTCGTCATGATGTTCGTAACGTTGCAACACTACATTTATCATTACAACGCTACCCTGTTTTTCCCAAAATAGGTAGCTACTACCTTATAGCATTGTGCAACATTCCGTCTGGGGGTATTTTCGTCCGTTCACGTCCCTTTGAAGTCTGGTTGCTCAAATTAGCTCTTAATTGCTTTAAATTAACCCCAAATAGCTCGTAACAAATTATTCTACCTCCAAGATGCTCAACACCTACAAAATCATCAAATAAACACATTAAACATAGCAACGACCTTGAATTAAGAAGAGGAAAATAACATATTTTCGGTGCTATCAACCATCTCATATGAGGTTCCCCTCACAGCCTCAGGAACTAGATTCGATAACCCCTTGACCATCTTGTGAGATTCCGCCACAGGCTCAGGAACTAGGTCCTCTGACCCCCTGGCCATCTCATGCCGCATATTCTCATCATCGTAACAAGCTACGCATACATTTATAATTATAAAATTCACAAAGAAACCTTTAAAGAATATCACTCAAAATTCGTTAGTAGGGATATCTTTTCTTCTACAAGTTCCTTGGTTTCCCCTTATTTTTTCTGGATATCGAGCCAACTTTAGCTGATATGAAACTAGGCTCTAAAACACTTCTGGACAGTAGTTGGCACAGGGTAGGCTTCCCTAGGCAGTTGGGCGCATGGCAGCACTTCAGGACACTTGGATTTCTCTTATTGACGCATAGACTTTAAGTTGGGTGCATGGTTAGCAAGCTCAACGCATAGGCACTCCCTTCAACCTATAGGCCTTTCCTCGAAACCATAATTCTCTCAAATTCCCTCATTTTTAAGTCTTATTTGAAGAGATTTGAATTGTGAGATGAAATGAAACCTTCCCGGGGTATTTATAGGCCTTCAAAAGTGTCCTCGTCATTTCTCCCATGCCCTCAATGCATGACACCTAGTTGTACATGGAAACCCTATGTGTCAGCACCATGCAAAACCTAATGCACACCCTTGACACCTTTTACTTGCATGCAAAACTTGGGTGTCCATATCATGCATAGGCCAACACATAACTACCTTTGAGGTGGCATTCCAACCCTTTTTCATGTCCCCCTATCTGCCACCTCATCCTTGGCTCAGTCAAGACTTCACTTGGTTGAGCCACGTACCTTACTTTGCTGTCAAACCAACCTTGCTCTCCAAGTTTACTCAAGTCAATGCAAGGTAGCTTATGTTGGGCGCATGGTTGCCTCACCAACCACTTTATACACGTCCAACATCGCCCCCTATGCGCCCACATAGTGTTACAACACATGGTTCCCTAGGTTTGACGTATAGTGAAGGAACAAACAAATATGCTCCAAACAAACAAAGGATCTAAAGTACTCCAATTAAGTTAATTTCAAAAGAATAAGCATGCAATTAAATTAAGAACAAAGGGATAGAAGATATATAACCTTTATAGTCTCAAAACTTCTCTAAATCAGCTCCAATCTTCTCTAAATCAGCTCTAATCAAATACACAAGCTCATTTACCACTTATATTTAGTCCACATCTAACTTTCTGAGATGATTTCTTTGAGATAAGCTTACCCCTGACCCTTTTTATTTAGGACCTCAACGTTCTCTATGGTCCTCAACGTTTAACCCTTGACCATTTTTATTTAAGGCATCAAACTGCGCACCGCACCTTGACCATTTTTATTCAAGGCATCAAACTGCACATCGCCCCTTGACCATTTTTATTCAAGGCATTCGATGACTCTTTGGTTAACACATCGCCTTGTGACCATTTTTATTCAAGGCATCCGATGATAAGTATACATACTTGTCATAGACTCATCATTTCGACCCTTGGCCATTTTATCCAAGGCATCGATTACACACCAACCCCTGACCATTTTTACTAAGGGCTTGATGTTCCTTTCAATCCAACTGTGATATATATCACTCATTGACCTTTTTTACGCAAGGCAAATGATATTCATCTTACTCTCCTTTAAAATTTCGCAAGGTTCACTAATTTCTCTTTCGCACAAACTCACTAGAATGCATAAGAACTATCACACACTTATAAACAATAGTTCATAACCAGACCATATGAGCAACAAACACATCTATTCAAACATTCAAAAGTCATAAACAAATCCCAATAATATGAATATATTTTTGGCATGCGTACATATCCAAATATGAAACATTTTGAAGAACACAAGGTATGGATATAGTAAGTAATAGATACAGGAGACACAACATGTTATCAAACAACAAACAAACTCTTCAAGTTGAAATCCACTTACCTAAGCGTTCTAAAACACTTCCAAATCAATTGAAAGACTCCTAATGTTGGGGTTGATGCCCTAAATCTCGTGGGTCTTGTAGTTTGTAATTGTCTTGTACAAATATTTTATTTATCTAATAAAATAATAGGTTTTTTTTTTTTTTTTTTTTTACATTTAGTTGCATTAACCCACAAAAACCAATAAACTAAGATCGAGAGTTATCTTTTGAAACTTAAACATGTATGTATAAACATACAAGTGGATCATATTTAAGTGATAACTTAAATAGTCTATATTAGATAGATAAGACTAGGTACCTTATCCTGGTGACACTATGAATACAACCTGTTTTTAGTTGTTACAATTGTTGTAAGTGCTACAAATGATCTGATCCTAATAATTCATGTGAAGATATGTAAGCAATGGTATTATATACAAAGATTTTGTATAAGATCGGACCACAAAATGAATAGTCTCTCTATATAACACCGTTGTTAGAAGAGACCTACATTTCATTAGTATGACCATAGGTGACTTGACCAGAATCCTAAGTGACTTGTGAACTCTTGCCTATAAAGGTAGTCCTTTGATTTGCATTGGTGAGAGTGGATGATTTCGCCGACTCAATATGTCTGCCATTTTAGGGATTCGTCTCATTGGGGAGCTGGGAATACGGCTACACAAAAAATAATTCACCTTTTCTCTATAGTTAGAGAAAGTAGAGAAATTTCTCCTTTAAGAACTGATTCGGAGGCTTGAACAATGTGCCGCCACACCCTCTCTTGGCCCGAGAAGGGTTAGGTTATAGTTAGACTATAACTTATTGTTCATTAAAAGGGTCAATGGTACTTAAGAAGCTAGATGTAACTACAGGGGCAAAACGGTAATTTTGGCCTAACTATATTTACGAGCAATTTGTGAAGGGTTGATACATTGTTAATTGGTTATATCCAATGGATACTATTAAATGAGAAATTTCAATGAATCACGAGTTGTCACAACATCAATGAAAGCTCGAGCCTATTGGAAAACTTATAAGTTGGATTGGGCCGAATAATTGAAGTTGCTCGACCCCAACCCAATTCAAACCCATGATGAAATTTTGGGTTAAATTAAAGATTAAGCTCAAACCCAGCATTTTGGGCCAACAAAAAATGGGCCCAAGCCCAACTTTAGCCAAAACCCATTTAGGCCCAATAAAGTAATTAGGACCAAGCCCATGTAAGGTCCATGAAAAACCTCTATAAATAGAGGTCTTATCTCTTCATTTGAAGGGGAGAGGTTGGAGGAATTGAAGGCAAAAACCCTCTGAACACCTGAAGTCTGAAACTCCAAGGATCTGAAGAACATAACTCCTCCAAAGCTTTGAAGATTAGAAGACACTAAAGCTTTGAAGATCAGAAGACATATCAAAACTCTGAAGATCAGAAGACACTAAAGCTCTGAAGATCAAAAGACATATCAAAGCTCTAAAGATCAGAAGACACTAAAGCTCTGAAGATCAAAAGACATATCAAAGCTCTAAAGATCAGAAGACACTAAAGCTCTGAAGATCAGAAGACATATTAAAGCTCTAAAGATTTAACCTCCCAAGATCCAAGACTCGAACTCTCAAGTGCTGAAGACCGAAGCTTCTTAAGTTCGAAGACTGAAGTTCTCAAATTCTGAAGAACTGAAGATCTGAACTATTTGAAGCTTTGAAGATTAGAAGGTTTCAACAAACTAATTGTATCTTCACAACCTACAAGCTGAAGATTCAATCTCCTCAAACCCAAGGGCCAAAACCAAGCCCACCTGTGAACTCTATAAATAGATAAGCTCTCCTCATTTGGAGGGGTTAGGAGTTCTACATTCCAGAGAGTCTAGAGAGAATTCTCCCAACAACCAGAGGACTCCCTGACTTCTAAAGCTGACCACATCTGAAGACTGAAGTCCTTCGGAGATACAAGCATTCTTCCAAGATTTCAATTCCAAGATCATCACGCGCTTCACTTCCTCAAATCAAGCGTACGTCTTCGACTGAGAGAGAATCAGAGGATCAAGTACTAAAGATCGAACCACATTGCATCAAATCAACATCAACATCAACATAACACCAACTCAAGTTCAAAGGCCAATCGTCCAAGAAGATCATCAAGCCCAAAGGCCAATCATCCAAGAAAATCAACAAGCCCAATGGCCAATCATCTAAGAAGATCAACAAGCCCAAAGGTCAAGCATCCAAGAGGATCAACTTGATTAAAGACTAAAGTTTATTTTGAAAGCATCAAAATATTATGTATTAGAGATCGTACTTACTTTCCAAAAAATTAATACAAATACAAAGTTCAAGTTTCACCAAATAAATTTCTCTTGAAATCTCGTGCGAAAAAATTTGCATGCCCAGTGGGACATCTCTACCTCTCATCTTTCTCTCGTCATCCAAGTCAATAAATCTACAAATGACACCAAAGAAAGTTGCATCCAAAGCTACTGTCGCAAGCGACACTTACATAAGCTATGTCATCACAGAACAACTAATGGAATCTCCTAAAGGCAGGATCGTTATTAGAAAAAAATCCCTTGTGCGATAGCTATGTTTCAGCTACTGATCCATCAGATAAAGGATCGCACTTTGATGTAGTATCTTTCATGATGATTGACATAACGGCTAAGCTAGCCATGGCAGAGATGGAAAGGAAGATAAATTTTCTAATGAAAGTTATAGAAGAGCGAGGTCATGAAATCGCTGCTTTAAGGGATCAAATATAGGCTCGAGAAACCGGTCGAGTAAATCTCCAACTACAAAAGCCAATGACAAAGGAAAGACTGTCTTGCAGGAAGACCAACCACAACAATCTACCTCTGTTGCCGCTCTGTTAGTTCAACAATTGCATAATATGATTACAAACTCCATAAGGGCTAAGAATGGAGGAGCATCGCAATCCTTTATGTACTCTAAGCCGTACACTAAGAGAATCGACAACCTGAGAATGCCAGTTGGGTATCAACCTCCAAAGTTCAGCAGTTCGATTGGAAAGGGCAATTTGAAACAACATGTTGCTCACTTCATTGAAACCTGCAAATATGCAGGAACTAGAGAAGACTAGTTAGTCAAGCAGTTCATCCGTACTTTGAAAGGAAACACTTTCAATTGGTATACTGATCTAGAGCCAAAAGCGATTGACAGTTGGGAATAGTTAGAAAGAGAGTTCCTCGATCGCTTCTATAGCACAAGGCGCACTATTAGCATGATGGAGCTGACGAACACAAAACAACAAAAGGGAGAGCCGGTCATTGATTACATCAACCAATTGAGAGCTCTAAGTCTGGATTACAAAGATAGACTCACTAAATTATCTGCAGTGGAGATGTGCACCCAAGGCATGCATTGAGAACTTCTCTACATTCTGCAAGGGATAAAGCCTCGTACATTTGAGGAGTTGGAAACACGAACTCATGACATGGAGCTGAGCATCGCCAGCAGGGGAACTAAAGATTTCATAGTCCCTAAAGAAAGAAAGGATAAGGAATAAATTAACGGCACTGAAGATCATGAGTAGTGCCACAAGAGAATCTATGGTCGTTCAGATGACCCCGTTGAAATTTTCCTCCAAAGGAAAAGAAACAAAGTTTGAAAGAAAGCATGATGGCGGCCAGAAGCATTGTCCAACTCTCAAAGAAAGACATAAGAAGGTTTATCTATTCCTAGATTCTGATATTGTCGACATGTTGGAGCAATTATTAGAGAAACAATTTATTCAACTGCCGGAATGCAAGCAACCAAAAAAAGCAAGAAAAGTAGATGATCCTAACTACTGTAAGTATCATCGAGTCGTTAGTCACCCGGTTGAAAAGTGCTTCATGCTAAAGAAGTTGATTCTAAAGTTGGCTCGTGAAAAGAATATTAAGCTAAAGCTTGATGAGATAGCTCAAACAAATGACACAGCAGTAGCGATGGCTTCAAGTGTCCTAGCACCTTCTGCCTCTCATGATCAAAGAGAAAGCTTCATCTAGTTTGGGACTTTTAAGCCTATAGTCATTTGGTTCCAACAAGAGATTCTAACAACAGATTTTCGAAGTAAAGATGATTATGTTGAAGATGACAATGAAAGGTGGATAGTTGTGACTCGTCGAAAAAGAAGACAGTCAAATTCCACCCAAAAAAGTGACACTTCTATCGAAGCTATAGAGGAAAGAACAAGAATCATAAAAAGAAAGGGAAAATGAGGCATGGAAGCCTAAGCCTGCTAAGGAAGAAGACGAAGAATTTTCTCAACTTCGACGGCCAGTAACTTTGTCAGAATTTCTCCCAAAAATCTTTCTCAATAATCATCCCGAGGAAGTATCAGAAGTTATTGGATGTCATGCTGTCAGCATAGCGGAAGTTGACAACAACCATATAACTATTAAAGAAGTGAATGATTCAAAAGAAATCGAGCAAAGAGTTTCTATCTTCAATCGTATCAAGCCTTCAACTACTCGATCTCCAGACTTCCAAAGATTGAGTATGGCCACAATAGAAGAAGGAAACCAATGTCCAATGTCTACTACAACTCGAACTTTAGCTTTCAAGAGGCTGAGTATCTTCACATCAAAGAAAGATCGACCTTCAACATCTTCTTTTGATTGTCTTAAGACAAAAGGTAACAACATAAAGGAAGGATAAAATTTTGAAGGCAACATCATTTCATGAAGAAAACAATGACGAAAAGATTCACAGTCATGTTTCTTCACACATGAAGAGGAAATTGTCTGTTGATATAAATACAGAAGATTCCTTGATAGTGAAACCAAGACTCATCATATTGATGAATCTTACAAATAAAAAGGATGAAGCCATGATGAAATAAGAGCTTCTAAAATTTAAATGTAGAAGCTCCTCATTGCAAGATCTTAAACTGCATGGTGCTCCTAGCCTACATGAGCTTAAAAGGTGAACGACCCAAAAAAAAATCTCTTCATTGAACTATGTTATGACTTGATCCTTGTCATTGTAAAGGGTACGTAGGCAACTTGAAATAAACTTCAAGTTCAGTCCAACAAAAAAAATTTGAACTACGTTATGACTTGATCCCTTTCTTCAAGTGTACGTAGGCAACTTAAAGAAATTTAAGTTCAATCCATAAAAAAAGGGTACCATAATTAGCCTACGTATGATGCTATACGAAAGATTGAAGATGTTCATCCCTGTTGGGGGAAACACAACAAATTGAAGATATTCATCCCTTTAAGGAGCTAACAAAGTAAATTAAAAGCACACATTTGGAATGGTGCTTCGTTTCCTCTTCGAAGTCAAGCTCGGAGGCTTCACCATCGAAATCAAATTTGGATGTTTCATTTCTTCCTCTTCAAAGTTTAAGTTTGGTGCAACTTCCTTTCTTCCTCTAAAAAATATTATTCCCTGCAGCTTCGCTCCTTCTCTAAAAGTTTTCGTAGTTCTGCCTCCTCTACAAAGATGTTGGCACTGCTATTTCTTCATCTCCAAGTTCGAGGATCAGGCTACTCTTTAATGGTTGCACCACTGTTTCTCCATTTCTGAATTTGATGGTTGCACGGCTGCTTCCCCGTCTCCAAGTTTGAGGGTTGCACTATTGCTTCTACAACTCTAAATTCGATGGTTGCATTAATGCCTCTCTATCTCCAAATTCGATGGTTGTATTGTTGCTTCTCCATCTCCAAGTTCAAGGGTTGGATTGCATTCCCCTCCATCTTCAAGTTCATAGGCTTCTTTGATGTCCATCTACAAATTCAAAGGCTTCATTAATGCTCCTTCATCTTCAAGTTCCGAGGCTCCATCGATGCTTCACCATCTTCAAATTCAGAGGTTTCATCGATGCTCCATCTTCATGCTCAAGTTTGGAGGCTTTGCAATGCCATCTTTATGCTCAAAGTTGCAAAGTGAAGCCTACTGCCGGTGATTCATCGATACTTCATCAAAATCAAATACGGAGCATTCGCCGATATTTCGTCAAAATAAAATACTGAGCATTCGCTGATGTTTCGTCAAACTCAAATGCAGAGAATTTACCGATGCTTTTTCAAACTCAAGTGCGAAGGTCTCGTCGATTCTTCTCCATCTTTAAGTTTAGAGGCTCCGTCGATGCTCCTCCATCTTCAAGATCAGCATACATGGCCCGCTTCCATCTTCAAGTTCAAGATCAGTGTGCATGGCCCACTTCCATCTTCAAGTTCAAGATCGGTGTGCATGGCTCCGCTTCCATCTTCAAGTTCAAGATTGGTGTGTATGTCTCCGCTTCCATCTTCAAGTTCAAGGTCCATGTGTTTGGCTCGGCTCCATATTTCAAATTTTGGCGTGGCTCGCTTCATCTCTAATGTCTGGCGCGGCTCGCTTCATCTCCATAATCTGGTGCGACTTGCTTATCTCCATAGTCTGGCATAGCTCGCTTCATCTCCATAGTCTGACGCAGCTTGCTTCATCTACATAGTTTGGCGCGACTCGCTTCATCTCCATAGTTTGGCGCGACTCGCTTCATCTCCATAGTCTGGTGCGGTTTCGTTTCATCTCCATAGTATCGACACGACTTCGCTTCCTTCATCACCAAAATTCAACTGCGGCTTCGTTTCATCACCAAAATTCAACTGCGGCTTCGCTTCATCACCAAAATTCAACTGCGGCTTCGCTTCATCACCAAAATTCAACTGCGGCTTCGCTTCATCACCAAAATTCAACTGCGGCTCCGCTTCATCACCAAAATTCAACTGCGGCTCCGCTTCATCACCAAAATTCAAGTGCAGCTCTGCTTCATCTCCAAAACTCAAGTGCAACTCCGCTTCATCTCCAAAATTCAAGTGCAGCTTCGCTTCATCTCCAAAATTCAAGTGCAGTTCCATTTCATCTCCAAAATTCAAGTACAGTTTTGCTCAATTTCAGTGCACTCCACTCTAAAGTCTAGAGTACTTGACTTCAATTAATCTTCAAAATAGCTTCATCTCTAAGCTTTGTTCGATGTTGCCACCTCATTTGCTCCACCACCCTAATAGCTACTTCACCACCCCAATAAGGGTGGGGGCAAGTTGTTAGAAAAAAATGATGAATTAAAAAACAAAGCATAAAAAAAGGAGATGGTGGAATTTAAAAAAAAATGTTAGATTCAATTCATTATCTAAATTTGACTTATTCTTACAAGAGAAGAAACAAAAAGTAAAAAAAAAAAAAACGTAAATATAAAAAAATGAAAAAATGAAAAAATGAAAAAAAAAAATAAAGAATAGAGAAGGAAAAATAAGGTGAAGAAACAAGAAAAGAGAAATGAAGAAAAAAAAAGGAAAAGGAACAAAAATAAAAAGAAAAGAACAAAAAGAAAGAAAGCAGAATCGGAAAGAAGATGGTAGAGTTGAAAAAAAAGAAAAAAAAGGTAAGTGTAGAAAAAAGAAAAAAAGGAGGACCACATTCTTTTCCAAGATCTCTTCACCCATCTCTTTATGCCCTTCTCTCCTACTTTCTCTCTATACCTTGCAAAGGAAAAAATCACACTGCCCCTTTCTTTTCTCATCTTCTTCTTCGACAGGCATGGTCACAAGTACATCTGGTAACATATGCCGACGTTGGCGATGATTGAATGGAGTTTTTAATGGTGCGTGAGCAAATAAAAATGGAATTTGTATAAATGAAAGTGAAAAAAATAGAGATTTCAATTTTTTTTTTTTTTTAAAAAAAAAGAGCCGAAGACGAAGAAGGCCAAATTGGACTCTCTATTCCTTCGTCATGGAAACAAACAGGTTTTTCCAAATAAACGAAAAAAAACCTCAACTTGCAAATATAGTCATAGATTATAAGGTAGTTATAAGGAGAGATACTAAGAAGAAGAAGAAGCGAATCAAATCCCAACCGATAAGGATTCAAATCTTTCTCATCCATTTCAATTTTGTGGTGGTTATTAGAATTTATAATTTGTTAATTAAAAAATTTGTTGTGATTCTATGAAAAGTCAATTGATGCACAAAATTCTCAAGGTGAGAACCCAATTTTGATGGTTCACAAATTCCAGTTATTTTGGAGTAAAATTTAAATTAAATCCAAACTGAGTTTCAGGTTGAACTCTTCATCTCAGTTTAAAGAAAAATGATGGTGTATTATGATATTGATCTTTTTTTAAGAGTTTAATTCAAATCCCAACAAACTTTTTGAATTGAATACAAATTATATTCAAAATCAAATCATTCTCAAGTTAAATTTCGTGTATTCCAAATTTTATTGGAATAAAATTAAAATCATATTCCAAATTCAAGCCAAGATTCGAGGTACTAGCCAAATTTTACCTCAATGTCAAAGCTTCGGCATAATTTAAGTATTGCCTCAAATAAAAACATGGGCACACTCCAAGCTTCACCAAATCAGAGTTGGAGGAAAGAGAAAGACGAAGTCAAAATTCTACTTCAAATTTTCATAAAAAATTTAGTATATTCCAAAATCCAAAAAAAATGGTAGTATTTAGGATACTACTCAAAATTCAATTTGCAATTAAAGTGGAGAATAAATTCTACTATAGTACAAACTAGAGTTTACTCGAGAACAAGAAAGTCAAGGACTAAAATTCATTTTTTTGTTTATTTGGCAAAAAGTGTGTCAAGCAAACAAAATTTCAAATAAAAAAATTTGAGATAAATTCTAATATTTTGATCATGATGATGCATCAAGTTAAAAGAGTCAAAAGCATACTTTGATTTTAAAATATATTTTTCGAGATTCACCCAACGTATAGATGTGCATAAATCTCGAAAATGGGGCATTTATTGAATGAGAAATTTGGGCGAATCACGAGTTGTCACATCATCAATGAAAGCTCGAGCATATTGAAAAAATTATAAGTTGGATTGGGCAGAATAATTAAAGTCATTCGGCCCCAACCCAATTCAAACCCATGGTGAAATTTTGGGTTAAATTAAAGATTAAGCTCAAATCCAGTATTTCAGCCCAACTTTAGCCAAAACCCAATTTGAGCCCAATAAAGTAATTGGGCATAAGCCCATGTAAGACCCATGATAAACCTCTATAAAGAGAGGTCTTATCTCTTCATTTGGGGGGGGGGGGCATAAACCCTCTAAATATTTGAAGTCCGAAACTCCAAGGATATGAAGAACATAACTCCTCCAAAGCTTTGAAGATTAGTAGACATATCAAAGCTCTAAAAATCATAAGACACTAAAGCTTTGAAGATCAGAAAACATATCAAAGCTCTGAAAATCAGAAGACACTAAAGCTCTGAAGATTTAAGCTCCCAAGATCCAAGACTCGAGCTCTCAAATGCTGAAGACCGAAGCTTCTCAAGCTTCAAAGACTGAAGTTCTTAAATTCTGAAGAACTAAAGATCTGAACCATTTGAAGCTTTGAAGATTAGAAGATTTCAACAAACTAACTGTATCTTCACAACCTACCAGCTGAAGATTCAATCTCCTCAAACCCAAGGGTCAAGCCCAAGCCCACCTATGAACTCTATAAATAGAGGAGCTCTCCTAATTTTGAGGGGTTAGGAATTCTACATTCCAAAGAGCTTAGAGAGAATTATCCCAACAACTAGAGGACTCCCTGACTCCTAAAGCTGATCACATCTGAAAACTGAAATTCTTCGAAGATACAAGCATTCTTTCAAGACTTCAACTCTAAGATCATCATGCCCTTCGCTTCCTCAAATCAAGCGTACGCATTCGACTGAGAGATAATCAGAGGATCAAATACTGAGATTATATATGATACAATATAATATAAAGATTTATTTGAAAGAAAAATAAATTTGAATATGACTCAAATATTAATATGAATTTGATCCATATTAAATATTGTTGATTAAATGATAGAATGTGTTATATATATATATATATATATATATATTAATTAAAGAAAAATAAGTTTTTTTGTTTAATTAAATGTTTTTTTAATTCGAGAATTGGTTCTAAATAACATTTTCTCTTCATATTCTTTTATTAATTGCCATATGAAAGATGAATGAATTTGTTAATTTATGTATATTTATTGATTAAAGAGATTTTTTTTTTGTTTAATTAAATGTCTTTTAATTAGAGAATTAGTTTTAAATAACTTTTTGTCTTCATATTCTTTCATTAATTGACATATGGAAGATGGATTGATTTGTTCTTTCATCTTCCTTTTGCCCACTTATAAATACATCTAAAGTGTATTTTATGATATTGCCTTGCTCAAATTATTTCCTTATCATTTCTCCAAATTAATCTTGAAGCCCACAACTCTCATCGATTATCTACCCCAAGAATAATGAGGTTTTCATGTGGTGATATTCTATTGATTGTTGCGTTTTACGATCAAAATGTTCATTGTGTTCGAGTTTTAGAGAGGAATTGAGAAAGAGATTAGTCTTCAAGGGTATGTGACTTTTGAATCTCTGTGACTTTTGAATCTCTTTTTTCTATTTAGTTTCTACACAAATATATGCTTAATAGATCCTGATATCTTGTTTCTGTCTTTTATGTTTTTTGTATGTTATGTAAAATTAGAATTAGGATGCAATCACTTCCACAACGGGTACTCGCGTATCCTTTCACCTAACACGACCTTAAACCTCAATTCAAGCACCTTGAACCAAGTTTAACTAAAATGAAGTATGCTCATGGGTTAGAAATAATTTACAACATCTAAAATTAATTTGAAAGGCTTTAAACAATGTCCTACAACCTAAAACTCACCAAAAGAGGCTTGGGTCATTGCTAGAAAGTTTCCATATAGTTCCAAAACTATTCCAAACCTACAAATAAGGCTTACAAGCATTAGAGACCAATACAAAGAACCATAAACCAATTTCAAAAAGAGATTTAGAGTGATATACCCGTTGAACTTTACCCAACATGACCCAAAACCTCGTTGGTTGGTGTTTGAACAAACTTAATCCTACGTATTTAGAACCATTAAGAAGTGGGTAACTTAAACCTCAAGCCTAAAAAGAGTGGGTGAGTGTCAAACCTTGTCAAAAGGGGAAGAAAATGTGGTTGCCAATGGTTTCGAACAATGAGACTGCTGCTACAAAGTCAGCTAAGGTTGTGAACGTCGTGGGCATTGGTAAGATCTCGAGGTCACATGTTCTGTTTGCATGCAAGGGAGCCGCTGGCATCGAGGTTGCAATTACTGAAGGAAGAAGGCACCATCATCGCTCGTTGTGCTTCATCGGGGTCACACGTAGGGAGTCACTGGAGAGAGTGTAAGCCCTCAATTTCTTTTCCCTCCACTTAGGTTTAAAGATCACTAAACAATCATTGGAGTTAAGAATACTTAGTTGGAACGCATGCTGAAATTTTGGAGAGTAAGAATTTAGCGAAGTGTCCAAACTATGCTTTGAAGGAAGTAGTGATACTTAGGAAAATTTCTAAGTTTTGGGACCATGTGGTGAACTTAGGAATGAAGTATGCATTGAGCTAGAAGAGAAGAATGATATGAAAAAGTTTTGGTTAAGTAATGGAAGGAAAAGGTTGGAATGCAAAAATTGGAAACATAGTAGGTTGAAGTTAGAATTTTGGCTAAGTTTTCAAACTATGCATTGAACCTAGGAAAGACTGTAGGAGTAGGACTCAACATTGGTAGCATAATTGAACAAGTTCAACTTATCATCCTAAGGATGGAAGCATAGTTGAGAAGATTCAACTCATCATCCTAAGGTTGGAAGTGTAATTGAAGTGAGTTGAGTTCAAACCTTGTAGACAAAGAAAATACTAGACAGGATAACTCATGTTACTTCTTGAAAGGATTGGACACAAGTTTGGTCAAGGAGGAGACCACTTTGTCACATGTTGACTTGGATGGAGAATTTGGTTAAGTGTTGGACAACACATAAGTGGGTTCAACTCATCAAAGCGAGTAGAAGGACTATGTTGGGCGCATGGAAGGAAATTTGGATGCCTAGAAGGTTATTTGAACATTATCTTGGGCACATGAGAAGCATAAACAAAGCATGAAACAACTACTTTGAGAAGAGTTGCACTGAAAAACCCTAGGAAGACTTCTTGGATGCATGTTTTGAGGAAAATTAGAACATTTGGGCATATACTAGGAGAAGGATGGGAGCTTGGGCGCATACTTTGAGGCATGACACTACATATCAACACTTAATAAGAGGAGGGAAGGTCATCTTGGATGCATGACCTTAAGGAGTTAAGTTCTGATACAACTTAGACGCATAGAAGACATCTTGGAAGCATAGGAGAACTATGCTTGGAAGCATACTTGGAAAGTAAAGAAGGCGAGTGAGCTTGAATACTTAGGAAAATAGTAAAGGGGAGAAACCATGCTATGAGAAGGAGACAAAAACCAAAGAAAGGAGAAAACATGGTGGTTGGGCGCATAGTATGGGAACCATACATCCAAAGTAGCAAAATAGGGTAGGTTGGGCCCATGGTATGAGAACCATGCATCCAAAGTAAAGCATGAAGGTCAATCGAGAGTTGAAGCGATGAATGTTGGAGTTGGAAGTAGGAGGTGGTGAGGGGAGAAAAAAAGTTGGGTACATGAAAGAGGAACCGTGCATCCAACATGAGGAAGGATCCATTCAAAAGAGAGGTCACTTGGGGAGCAAGGCCAAGTTGATAGCTAAAGGTTGTATGTAACAAATTTAGAAGAAGTCTTGACTAAGTCCAAGTAGGAGGTGACCGACGCTAAGGTGAGGAAACCTTAAGAGTTGACACTTAGAAAGGTGAGTTGGTGCATGCATAAAAGGTGGCCAACTCTTAGGTGAAGACAACTTTAGGGGAAGACACCTAGACATGCGTGCAAAGAGAAATTGTAAAAAAAAGGTGAGAAGGGGAGTCTATAAATATCATGAAGGGAGTTCATTTAACCTCATAATTTTATAAAGCTCTCAAAGAAATTCAAAAGGGAGGTGTGAAATGAAGAAATTAGTTCATTGAGGTGAGAAGGAGGAGGTCGACCATCATCGACATCGTTCGTCGACATGCTATGTGCCCAACTGGAGTCTAAGATGTGTTCAACAAGCTGAGTTGGACCTGAGAAGGACCAACTATGCAACCAACTGGGGCAGGATTTGTCCAACTAAAGGAGGATGCACCCAACTGGATAAACTATGTGCCCAATAGGTTTGGAAATGTTCATCTCTACGCCCACTGCTATATTAGGTTGACCAAGGGCCTATTTTTAAATCCATTGGTGTTAGTAAGCTAAATTAAGAGCCAAGAATGTATTCTAAGCTATTTTAGCCCTAATTTTGGATTCTAAAACAAACTTGGATAAATTCAGGATGAGGTGGAGTTTGAAGAAAATCAAAAATCCAAGAGGAAGCTAAGAAGTTGGGAAAGCTTGGAGAAAGAGGAATCCTCGTCGGTGAATTGTGAGTGGTTTTATTTTCACATGTTTTAATCTAGAATCGATGTATATGCTATTATAATATGTTTAAGGAAAACTTTGGCATGATCTATTTTACATGTTTTCTACTGATAAATATGTTTGTTCTAAGTATGTAAGAAAGCATGTTTTTTTATGGAACACGAGACATACGCAGTGGAACAAGGATCTAATTACACTCTAATTGTCACTAATTAAAAGGACATTAGCATGAAAATGTAAAAAAAAAAAAAGTAAACTATAAGGGATAGTGACCTTTGTAGCTCCCGAAAAATGATTTTTCTCGCTGAACCTCGATCCGAACTCTACTGGACCATCACTAGAGTTTTCTTGCTATTCTCTGGACTCATAATCGGGTTGTGAGGCCGAGTGAATGAAGGAATGAAAAGAGAAGGAAGGGAGGTTCAAGGTTAATGTGAGAAAAAGGGAGTTTTGGTGAGAATTTGGAGACAAAAAAATATAAAAAATTCAGCTTACTAAAGAAAAAATTTATTTTTTAAAAAAACTTCATTTTATAAAACAATTACATGCATCTAATGCATGTAAAAGCTCACCAAAAATCAACACCTCACAAAGCACTAAACCAAAGTGGGCTATGTGTCATTTTATAATGTTTACACATAGTCCACTTAAGTTAGTGGAATTATCCAACATAGTGGGATTATCCAACAAAAATGTTGGATAATTCCACTAACTCTAGTCAAGGGCAAAATGGTCTTTTACATTTGGTCAAAGTCAAACTTTGACTTTCCCTAGCGAAAAAGTCATCCCTTTTACTTTTTACAATTTTGGCCCTCTTGACTAATTTTGACCTCTCGAACATGAATCCGCATTCATATTTTAAAATTCAAATCACATTTGAATATAGAGCGCCATACAAAAAACCGATAGCCATATCGCATATACTTGTCGGTTTTAATCCCTTTTCCTAATTAGAACAATTCGAATTAATCCAACATACTGTTCTAAGTTTAATCCATATAAACTAGCAGGGGGACCTAATGGACCTATAGATCATGGGCTCTAACAATCCGAGATTAACCAGTAAAACTCTTTAACCTAATTAATCAACATTTGTTAACTAACGGGTCATTCCACTAAAGTCCCATTGCACTCACTCACTGTAGATATATTTCTGTCTATCTGATATAACCATAACTAGTAAGTCAATCTTTCACAGGTTGTTCGTGGTCTTGGCTGGGTTAAAATATCGTTTTACCCCCGAGAACACTTCTTGTTCTTTTAGTCTCACTAAACCTCTAAAGAACAATTGATTTGTGGTCCAACCAACAAATCGAGTCCCTCTCAGCCTAGTGAGAGGGTGGGGCCCTTGTTCTAATTATTAAGTCAGCACTTAAGGGAACAACCTTCTACTACCATTAGAGACGGGTAGGAGTGAAGTCCATCTTACACCTTATGTCCCCGACTATTTACCCGGTCTTACCCCTGAAATGGGAGGCTTATTGAGCCAATGCCGTTGAGCTGCTTTCACCCATGCAGATCTAAAGATAATCCCGAATAAACAAGAGTTCATAGTTAGTTCAGGATTGAGATCGAGTTACCTAGGTCATCAAATTTGAATTAAAGTTTTATATAGTAAACGGTGTTATAAAGCAAAAGTGACTAAGTCGTGGTCTAGTCTTATATAAACTCATTGCATAGGATGCCCCCACTCGCATATCTCTATATAAACGATTCAAGATCACATTGTTTGTCCTAACTACAAAGTAGACTGCATCCATACTGTCCCCAGAACAAAGCGCCCAACCTTATCCCTATACTATAAAACATTTTAGGCTATATACTCGAACTTTATCCATGTTTTATGTCATCACATAAAGTTCAAGTCTACATTAAATAGTCTCGGGATGTTAGTTTATTGTATTCAGGATTACAATTTCAATAACAATTTTATCAAAAAACAAAATAAAATATGTTTATCAATTTACAAACTATGAATTTTAGGACATAAAATCCAACAATTTTACCTAGGAATTTATCTAGATTTCTTTGGAAATAATGCATTGGATTGAAATCCCTGGATTTGGTTTGGAAACTCGTAATTAAGGTGGTTTTTTATGGAAATGGATTTCAAACCACTGAATTTCAAAATCTAGTTTTAAAATTGTGTACCCTAAAATAAGGATTCCTATGCTTGTACAAGGAGAAGGTATATAGGAAATTTAGAACTCCCAATACTCGAGGTGATGAAGATATCCAAAAAATACAGGTCTTTGGGACCCACCTTGGTACACACATAGGCTTTGGACCATCTACATAGGTGTTTAACCATTTGGGGAAATATATAATACATTTTTCTATGGAGCTTGATCTTTCAAATTTTCATAGTTAGAAACATACCCCATGGTAAGCAGAGAGAACGAACATAAAATGAACCAGCTTTTCTCTAATTTTTAATTTTCAATTACTTTTTATTATAATTTTTTATTACTTATATACCATCACTTATGGGAAAAAAATTACATCAAAATAGTATATCATATAAAAACACATGATTATAATGGATTGCAAAAGGAATATAGTGCTTTCTAGTTTTATTTCATTAATCATCTTCGTATATCTTTCCATTTAAAATCCAAACCTTCAAATCCCCCAAATATTTTATCTATATCTTAAAATGAATTACCTTAACAAGTTAATTCAATTTTAAATCTCCAAATTTCAAAATACATCCAAATAATTGAGATAATTAAATTAAACTTACCTAAAAATATAGAATGACACATGTTTTCTGACAAATCAAGTCATTTTGTGCACCTAATGTTCTTGCCATTATTAGCCAATCTTCATGATGCAGGACTGTACTCTTGGGGGTAGAGCATGTTTGGAATGGTTGCATCGGCAGTCATGTAAAGCAATAAAACCTAATGTTCACGAAATCATTATGCTTGTGATACTTCGGGAAATATGGGCTTAGGAACGGTTTATAACAATGGCTCCACAATTGTGACTTGTCAATGATCATGAATTAGCTAAACGAGCTTGCGGTTCTTGATATGTTATTTTAATTTAATTTAACGAATATTTTCTAACATGACTGATATAGTTAATTTACAATTTAAAATATTAATTTAATAATATATGTGGAGAAACCAATTTTGTATAACTAGGTCAGTTACACATGTAGTGAGTCAGTATAGATACATGTTTGATGTGCTTCAACCTGATCAGGTACGTGAATGCTTAACCCAAATGAACTTTTTATACACATTTTTATGCACTCGTCTTTAATACTTTTTAATAGAATATGTTATGTTTCAAATTATTTGGGAGCTTTACAAAGCTTTCATGGACACTTTGCTCAATTTTTGTATGAATGGTCATCACACATGGCAGACAATAGTTCCACTTATGTTTCCATATTGGTGGATGGCATTTTCCTAATAAGGTGATTAGATAGTTTAGCTTCCAACAGAATGTCCCATCAGAGTGCAATACTGAACCCTTATTGCATGACATCGACCTACAAACTGCAGATTGGTCTGAAAAGAATGCACATTTGGTAGTTCGATGGCACTATCGTAGAAAGTTTATTGAAATGGGTGTTTTAATTGGTCCATATGATAGATCACATTCATTAATATAATAATAGTATGATGCACTACTTACTTGCCTGGGAGGAGCTATAGGTAATTTGGTACATTTGGTACATGATAAAACATTGTCTAATTATTTTAAATTTAAATCTAATTTAAATATTGTCCAATTATTGTATAATTAATAGAAATCGAGTAATAATAGCCTTCACGATATCTCAAAGGACTCATGGGTCCACCATATGTAGTAATAATGAGAGTTACATGGAGAAAATCCACTATATGTACGATATATCTATTGGACTTCTATGTGTTCCTAGGCGTAGGGATGTGTTCGAGTAGAAAAAGATGAGGTCGATGAGGTTGACCACAATGTTGAAAAATTGCCTCCTATGATGTAGATGCAGAGCCAAACTGGTTATGCTAGTCTGATGGTGATGATGCAAGCATTTGGTTCAAGATATTATGATTCTTAAGTTAGTCCATCATCCTCATACATGCATAGACATGGACACGACTGTGGAGAGTATAACGAATATTTACGCTATGAAACGCTTGTAAAGGTACCAAAGCCACTAGAGGATTTAGAGGAATTATAGCAACCTAGAATTCAAAGTTGACAAAAAACTTTAATATTGTATTGATATTGACATTATAATTTACATTTTATTATTATTTTTTATTATGAACAATAGTTTAAATATGGAAGAAAAAATACACCCCATTTTAATAAAATTTAACGTAGAGATCTTTTTCAATAATATAAATCTAATAATGGAAGAGATGATGACATCTTTAATATTAAAAATAAAAGATTGGGAATTTGTTATTTTTTAAAGTGTTTCTTAAATTTAGAAAAGTTAACGATGAAAAAATCGATCAGATAATAAACCAAAGAAAATAAAAATTAGTTAATTGGTTTTGCTCTTTATTGATCATTGGTTTTGAATCACTCATTTGTAAAACCATTGATTTAGTTTGATTTTTAATTGGCCAAAAAACTAACAAAACTGATATGACTATCACTCTTATCTTATTATTAATTAAATAAATTTTATTATTAAAAAATATGATGGTTAATTTTTATAAAACATTATCTTTCTATTAAAAATATAAATCAAAAAGAGAGAGAATACAAATGGAAATGAAAAATGAAGGATGTTATAAATAAGAAAACAAAAAAAAAGTTGGTCTAGTCTTCAACAATCGACCAGTTAAAGATCGCAACCCCAACCCTCACCTATTAAATAAATATTTTCTTCATTCTTGTTTTCTTCCAATTTGACTTTCTGAATTTTCTGTAGTGTTCTTTTTTCCTTTATCAAAATTTGCATTGAGTTTAATGTTAATTCTTGGGGCCTTAGATTTTTTTTACGTTGAAAATAATTTAATGAGTTCTTCATATATATAATATGTACATTATATACGCCATATATAACATATATACAGGATATATCTTGTATATATATTATATAAAACCAAAAACCAAATTGAATTAAAGCGAACATATATTATGTAAAAAGCTATATATAAATTCAATAACCTCAAAGCTTTGATTTTGTTGACAAAATTATAAATCAATGGTGGAACTAGGGAATTAAAAAAATATATAAAAAATGTTTTAAAATTTTTTTATATCTCGACATATTAACTAATTCAGTACATATTACAATTGTCCTTTACCGGTTTTTTATGTTTTGAAAGCAATCCATATTTCTTGAATGAAAAAATCTGATTATGAAACTGACAAAGACCTTGTTGTAAGTATATCTACGAACTTGGTCTTAAATAATCATCATATTCAGAAATTTTAGTTCTTAGACCAGGATCTATAGGTAGCTCTCCTAAATTAATTTCTATATAAGATCTATTAGAATGTGAGGTATGTTTTTTTTTTTAAGATGATGACTCTATGGTTTCTATTGTTGTTTTTCTTTTAAATATCACTCCATATTGATATAGAGTTAACTCTATAATAATATTATCAATAAGTATATCATGATTTATTACAGAGACTTAAAAGCATGAAATTTAAAAGATTGAGAAAATTTTGAAAGTTACTTATGAATGGTGTGATACGTATATTTCGACGAGGAACGAGAAAATTATGTAATAGCTTTAACTCTGAAATGAATTTAAATAAATATATATTAAGTAATAAAAGTCTGAAAAATTAGGTAAAAAAAGTTAATGATATTTTTTCAATAGAATATTGTTGAGACTTAATTGTACAAATTTAAGTTGAAAAAAAATTATCTATAAAAAAAAATGTTGATTTTTTTTTAATTTTAATTTTTGTCGAGGTGAAAGTTAGAAAAATTCAATAGGTAACAATGTTACCAGAATTTGATCTTAAAACAAATTAAAATTCAAAAATTACATAAAAAAAGATTTGAACTCACAACATGCAACATCAACATGTGCCTTATTTACCATTACACCAACTTTTGGTTACAAGTTTGATGATTTTTTTATATATATTATTAAATATTACTTAAATTTTATATTAAAAATGTAAAATATAAAAAGTTTAAGAGATTCAAGGAATTGAAATGACTACTTGAGGCATCAACATGTGCCCTTATTACAGCTACACCAATCCTTGATTTCATGAAAAAGGGTTATATATATATATATATAGTTAAATATTACTTAAATATTACTTAAATTTTATATTAAAATGAAAAATACAATAAGTTGAGGGTGAGCATGTGCCCCCTAAGCCCTACGTGGCTCGTTGGTGTTCCAAATTATGGTTGGAATTAGCATGCACCTCAATTTTCAACCAAATGATCATTGACCTGTTTTTGGCATATAATATAATTAGTACTAAGTTTAAGCTTTCATTTAAAAAGAGAGAAACAACAATAACTTCAAAGCTTTGATTTTTCTAATCAAATTCAAATTTCTAGTTTGAATTAACTTGCACCTTAGTTTTCACACAATAATTGACCAATTTTTAGTTTTTTTTCCTCCTATGTGATTGGACTAGATTGCAAAAATATAGGTACTGCTCTAAATGTACTCATGTATTGCTCTTAAGATAATTAAGGGAAAATTATTGTTTTTTTTTTTTTTTTTTTTTTTTTTTGTAAGATAACCTTTTCCAAAGTAGTAAAACCTATTTGATGATACAACTCCAAGAAATCACCCACAATATTTATCTGTTGTACAGATGATTTTGTCATATGTTCCATTTTTGTGTATCTTGTCCAATCGCCACACTTCTAATTTTCGTCTTGGAGGTTAATCAAATGACTTAACCTTTACAATGACTTAGTTGAAGTCAAGTTGTCCTATTAGATGATAAGTTAAAGCTAAGGCTTATGAACCTCGAACGTAATAGAAGAGTTATGAGATAACCCAACCTTTACAATAATTGATAAGAAGTAAATTTTTTCATACAAGATGACTAGAGTAGAGGAATGTTGATAATAATTAATATGTCAAAGTTATAGATTTTGAGATAGGTTTTTTTTTTTTTTTTTTTTTTTTTTTAATTTATTGATATGAATGGATCTACAAAAACAAACAAAATCTATGCACTCCAACTTAGTTTGAATTTGTAGAGTTTCTTGATGGGATAAAATCCATATGATATGAATGTATCTACAAAGTAGATATAAAAGTGTAGATGACAAGATACAGAGCTTTAAAGTAAGACTTCTGACAATAGGTGAAACAAATGAGTAATTAGACTGTAAGTCAATTTTCTCACTTTTGCCACAATGGAGTTTTTAAGCATTACTTGATTCATTGTTACATATAAGATATCACTACTACAAAAATTGGGTTATTGACCTTTTTGCAATGTCAAGTAATAGTATACTTGACACCTTTGTAAACGTTAAGTAATCGACTATCAAGTATAATGTGATAATTTGATCCTTGATGGTTCTCCAAAAGAGCTACTTTAAATTTAGAAGAAAAATAAGATATGTGGGAAGAAGCAAGAGAGAAGACCTTAAGGCAATTAGCCAAACAAGATTTAACCCAACAACCCCTTTGCATGGTTTATCTGGAGACTACCGCCCCTTTTAAACTAAAGCTAGGACTAATCCATTTACAACCCATCCTCAAGGGCAACCCCGGTGAAGATCCTCTCAAGTATATTAAGGATTTCCACCTAGTATGTGATGGGATACGTCCTCACAGAGTTACCTAAGAACAACTAAATCTTAGGGCCTTTCCCTTTTCTTTAAAGGATGTGGCTAAAGATTCGTTATACTACTTGCCAGCCAGTTCAATAACAACATGGAATGGTCTTAAAAAGAAGTTTATGGAGAAATTCTTCCCGACTTTTAGAGCCCAATCGATTAGGAAGAAAATTTATGAGATAAAGCAATTTGTTGGAGAAACCTTGTACGAGTATTGGGAATGCTACAATCAACTTTGTATGAGCTTTCGACATCACCAAATTTCTGACCTCGAGTCAATTCAATACTTTTACTTAGGTTTGCTTCCTTCTGACAGAAACAACATCGATGCAGCGACTAGAGATGCATTAGCTGACAGAATACCCTCGGAGGAAAGCTGACTCATTTCTACCATGCCAGAGAATTCCCAACAATTTAGCTCGAGACCTATCAGACTCGACCCTTCTAAAACACAAGAGGTAAAGAAATTGTGTTCTCAAATTACTAATCTCATTACTCTTGTGCATAAAATGGCTCAAGTACACTTGAAAGTTCAAGCTCAAGTGGAAGAAGTCAATTATCTCGGAGGGCAAAGACGAGATCCTTATAGCAACACTTACAATAAGGGGTGGCGAGATCATCTTAATCTTAAATGGGGAAGAAAACGTGACCGACAAGGAAGTACATCTAACTCTAGTGCACCACTAGAAGATATGGTGAAGTCATTGGCAACTACTATGCTAACAGTTCAAAAAGATGTAAATACCTTTAAACAAGTATCAAAGAAATTACAAGAAGAAAATGCTCTTTTCCAAAAAGAGACAAGACAAGGTATGTTACATCTAGGCAATCAAATTTTCAAGTTGGCCACCACGGTAAGTAAACATCATATTAAATGTGGTAAGCTCCCTGAACTACCCAAACACTCATTCAAGAATGTAAATGCTCTTACTATAATTAGTGTCTCTATTTCTCTCAGATCTTCTGAACTCGAATCTTCTAGTATTTTGTACATTGAATCTTTTGTATCTCTTGATTGTCCTGGATCTTCTAAATTTGAATCCTCTGAATCTATTAATCCTCGATCTTTATACTCTCAATACTTGAATTCATGAATTTTGAATTTTTCATTTTAATCTCAGAAAAACAATTTAATGCAGATTTAAAGTTACCTCTTCAAACTTATTCATGCATAGGCGAGTTCAAAGCCTTTCTACTTAAGTCTAAACAAAAATCCAGAATAGGCTTATAGGACCCTCAATTTGTTTTTTCCTACTTTGGCTCAAGCACAACCACTAAGCAACAAGGTATTTCAAAATAATAATATAATAACTAAAGGTGCCTGAAATCAAACTCTAAGGGCTCTAAACTTGCATTCTCTTACCCTAGGGGTATTAGCTTTTAGATACTCACTGCAGAGAATCGTACCCACTCTTTTCTCACAGATATCCTAACTGATCACAGTGAGAGTAGCTCTTTTTACACTAGTCTTCCATACACATTGCAAGTTTATATTATTTTCTTTTCATCTTTCTTTTGATATTCTTTTAGCACACATTTTTTTCTTTGTCAACTTACTCTTTTCTCTTCTTTTTTATTTATAGTATAATAGTTATAATATATGGTTGCATGCATAAATAACATCACCATACATCATTTATATTATAAATGTTATAATATATATTTAGAATGTATGGATCTGTTATTTATTTATTTTTCGTTACTATAGTATATAATTGTTATATATGGAATGTAATGAAAAATGAAACCGTGTGATGCATAACACCACTTTAGTAAATTATAATTGTTCTAATTTTTCAAAGTATTTCATTAGATGCAATTTTAGGTTTGATTATTTCATTTATACTTTATAATGGTTATAAGTTAAATGAAATTAGAACTAAAATCTATAATAAAAAGTTGCATGCTAACATAGGTTAAAATCATTTTTTAAATGGTTTAAAATTTGATTCACATTAGACCTATGATCACAGTATTTCTAATAATAGGATTATATTGGTTTGAAATAAAAGATTAAATTTATTACACACGTGTCTTTAAGGGACCTTTGTCTAAGGACGATTCTGTCTAAGCTGGGGTACTTAAGCTGACGAAAATGGAATACCCTTACCTGGAACTGACCTAGAAGGTGAATTAGATAGATTTGTTACAAGTATAGAATAAGTGATTAATGTTTATTAAAATGTTTAATAAACATAAATCAATATTGTTAAACTATCCAAAGTAAATGTTACATTAGACAAAGTTAACAAACGCTTAACAAAAATAATTAGCCATGTTTTTGTAAGTTAATCAACCCTAGGTAAATCACTTAATGGGGGGGGGGGGGGGGGGAATGGGGTATAGATACTCATTTTTCCTATCACGTTTCTCCCTAAAAGTTCACATTGTGAGACCTATACTTGACCTCGAGGTACCTTTGCTTGTGTTGAGCTACTTGCTCTGCCATTGCATTTTGGACTAATTCATGTATCTTCTCCATTGCAGTTGATGTAACAGCTTCCTCAATACGTCCTGGCACCAGATGGTGTCGGAGCTAGTGGAACATTCTGACTTCCTTTGACTTCATCCTCTTGTGCTCCTTACGTGGAAGGGTCATGGACTTGTGGATCTTAAACTTGGGAGTTTTGAACTTGTGAGTCCTGAAATTGTGGATCACGAACCATTCCTCTAACTTTCATTTCTACTCTGAGTTTTAGTGCCATACCCTAACATTCACATTGTCAACTCACGTCGGCAATGTGGTCGGTCATCAAACACATTTGGCATAGCATTGTTGGTTGGTTTTGCTCCAAGGCCATCTATTTAACAGTAGTAACCAAGTCAGAAATTTGGCTTTTAACTTCACTTACCTCAACTAAAGACTTGATGCTCACAGAAGCTATGATCCTCAATTGGTGTTTATTTTTAGCCATAGTAGCAATAAACTTCTTCATCTCATTAGGAGTCTTGTTCACGAGCGCTCCTCATGTTGCGGCACTGATGTTGCTTTTATCTTGTTGCAACAAGCCTTGATAGAAGTATTGTATCAACATCTATTTTTCAAAGCAAAAATTGTTGGGTTATATGTCCTAAAACTCGCAGTTTGTAAAGTTAAACATATTCTATTATCAATAAAGATGTTATTGACGTTTATTTAATAAAACTATTATTGAATATGTGAATGACACTTGTAAAGTCTATATCCAATAAACTAAAAGATCCATTACTATTACATGAGTACTTAAACTTTATGTGGAGACATAAGAGTGGATCAGATTCGAGTAAATAGTCAAAATGATCTAGTATATGAATAAGATTGGGTGCCTTATTCTGGTAACACTGTTGGATGCGGCTCACTCTATAGTTTACAATTTGTTGTAAAGTGCTATAAACGAAGTGATCTTGATTCATTCATATATTGACATGAGGAGCAGAGGCGTCCTATGCAATGAGTTTTCATAAGATCAGACCAAGAATTAAGTCACTCTTACTTTATAACGTTTTTTATTGTTTAAAACTAACTATTTCAAAGCGATGACCTAAGTAACTTGACCTTAATCCTGAGCTTACTATGAAGTCCTGCTTATTCGGGATTATCCTTAGATTTGCATGGGTGAGGGTTGGCTCAACAGTACCGGCTCAATAAATCTCCCATTTCCGGTATAAGATCGGCTAGATAGCTGGGGACATAGGATGCAAGACGGAATTCACTTCTACCCGCTTTTAAGGATAGTAAAGAGATTGTTCCTTTAAGTGCTAACAATGGGTCTTGAACAAAGGGCCCCATCCTTTCATTAGCTCGAGGGGGACTCAACTTAGTGATTGGATCACAAACCAATTTTTCATTAGAGAATTAGTGGGACTTAAAGAGTAAGATGTAATTTCGGGGGTAAAACAACTTTTGACCAACCGTTATTACGAGCAACTTGTGAAGGGTTAACTTACTAATCATGGTTATATCGAGTGGACATAATATGTCTATATTGAGGGGAGTGCAACTACTGGACTTCAGTGGAATGACTCGGTAGTTAACTAATTAATGGTGGTTAATTAGGTTAAAGAATTTAGTCGGTTATTTGTGCATCATTGGAGCCCATGATCTGTAGGTCCATGAGGCCCGACTACTAACTCATATTGGATTAAACCTTAGAATAGTGTGGCGAACGAATTTGAAGTGTTCAAATTCGATTTTTGGAACAAAGAATTAAATATATACGATATATTTAACCTAATGTTTAATTGTGAATTAAACATAAAAAGAGAGAAAATAGGAGATATTTAAATAAGATTTAAATATCAAGATTATGAATACGGGTTCATATAAATTGGGATAAGTGCTGGATTTAATATTAAATTAAATTAATTAAATTATTGGAATTAATTTTGAATAAATGTAATTGGTCAAATTGCATTAAAAGTCAAATTATTGACTAGGTAAAAAATGCAATGGAAGTCAAATTATTGACTTTTGACTTTTGAAAGTCAAAAAGTCAAAATTGTTGAATTTGGACTTTGAGAGTTAAACTTGACCAAGTTAGTGGAAAGATCCAACATTTGTGAGTGGGAAATGCCAACTTTTGCATGGCTAAATGTTGTCTTCATTTGAAGACACTTGTCCTACTAAGTCCCACTTTGAGTTAGTGATTTTTCAGTGTCAAATTCTTATCAAACTCAAAGTTTCATGTTCTCATGTAATGGTGTTTAAAACGGAGTGTTTAATATTTTTGAAGAACTCTTGGCCATAGCGGATTTTGATGAGATTATGTGATAATCTCATCTCTTTTTTGCTCTCAAAGTTTTAGCCCTTTTTCTCTCTAAATTAGTCACTCACCGGATTCCACCATCACGTTCTAAGGCCAGAGAATAGTCGGGAAGACTCTCGTGGTGGTCTACGAACCGTTTGTGAGGAGATTGGAGCTGATTTGGAGAAGATTAAAAGACTACAAAGGTAGTATTATTTTCCTCTTTTACTTGTTTTATCGCATCCATGCTTATCTTTGTAATTAACCTAATTAGAGTACTTTAGATCATTTTTTCTTCCGCTGTGCATGTGTTCGATGCATTAAAAATGTATGAATATATTTATTCTTTATTTTCAATATCTACTTCTATATCTCTTTCTTCGCAAGCTAGTCTATAAACATGTTTAATGGACTCAATTTCTCTAACTGGTGCAAACAAATCTGATTTCATCTTGGTGTTATGAATCTTGACTTGACATACATTATTACATATATACAAAAATAAAATAATCATACATCAAATCCATAAATAAAAGCATCAATTTGGATCCAGATTGGCTTCTTAAACCATTAATTAAATTAATATAACTATTATATTAATTTAATCAAACAAAAAATATAAAACTAAATCATTACAAAAGAATTGAAGAAAATCGCTTAAACCGAATCGCTAGGGAGCCAAACTGCTGTACCAGAATTTGAAACGTGTGCGCCTCTTAAAATTCGGAGTGTCGCAATGCTCTTCGCCAATGTTGCGACACTGGCATCATTGCAATGCTTATCATTATGTTGCTCGCAGCATTGTGACGCTTCGCACAGTGTTACGATGCTGAGGCTTCTGCGTTATAGCGTTGGCGCCAAAAACTTGATGAGTGGAAAAGAGAGAGAAAATAAATATGCATCTTAAGTTATGCATTGATCTCCATTCGTTGATGGTCATGCGTTGGACTAGAAAATGTACAATATGCGTTTAAGCATGTATGCGATGACCATGCGTTTCTGTCACAAGTTTTCTTGCTTTCTTGCCAAGTATAACGAGAACACAAGTTTCTCGAGGTGATCTGAGGTCGAACATAGGGACTTGTAACTCAATAATGTTTGTGAAGTAATGCGTTTGAGGCGATGAATAAAAGACAAAAGTTAAAAGGATTATGCACTACTCCTACTCCTAACTAAACAGATTGAGCAATGGAAGTTTAACTATGAGAATTGGTAGAGATGCAGTAGTTGTTAACGCATAATAAATTCATTATGCTAGATCGCCCAAGTAATCCCAACTCGCCACACTAACGCATCGCACACCTCTCGATGGCTAGCCGCATGCCTATATCTCTATAATGCATGGTTACGTCGAGCATAAGATCGTGCCTATCTCTAGGAATAATGCATACTTTGCTTTAGTGTGTTCCACTACTCACCCTCTTAGGCAATTAGTTGCGGCTAATCAGCTCATAGACAAGCATTGTGATGGCTCATAAACAAGTGTTACTACCGCCTCAAACCAAGCGAAGAAGATTAACACACTATACTCTCGCAATGCACACCTCTCGATGGGTTGCTACATGCGTCCTATCTCTAGGCTGCACGATTGAGTATACGACTACCTTTGATAACTAAACAGTGAATGTAAACGATGATAAAGGAGAAGAAGATGAAGAAGATGAAGCTGAAGAAACTAATAGATGCATTGATTACAAAATGTATTAATGTCTTAAGCCAAAATGTAATACAATATAGAGATAAGAGGAGAGGTGGAAGGCTAGGTGCAAGAAATCTCTTGCTTTTCATCGAAAATGCGTCAAGGATGCTGGTGGTGCCATGGATGGATGGTGGAGAAGTCTCTCTCGAGCTCTATCTCCGGTGTAGCTCTAGTCGTCAGTCGGAAGGGTCTGTGGAGGTGGAGAATCCTCAAAGAGTGTTTGCTCATGCTCTCATCTAAGATCACAAGGATCCGCCTCAAGGTAGAAGCTCGGATACCTTAAATTTGGGCTCTAAGGCTCTATTTATAGAGCTCAAATGCCGACAGCATTGGTGGTCCCACTCTGAATCACTGCCACTTCTGATGCGGTAGGTGAAATGTCAACATCATCTTATCTCTTTGATACTCCCAAGGTATACGTTTATGCTTGTTTCTCCTAAAGTATTAACGCATTCCATTCACTTTGCGATCGACCTTCTATCATGGTTATCACTCTGTAGCTGTGGCATTCCATGCGACGAACTGGTCTTCATGAAGATCATTGCATGCGATCAACTTTGCGGTGGTTTAGGATCAACGCATGCAATCGATTCCTGGGATAGCTACAAAATAGACATTTTGATGCAGAATAACGCATAATATAGATTAGCAGAGATTTTCAGTGTTGATCGACGCAAGCTCACTTTTCACATGAATTCTTTGTATTATCAATGCATATTCTGCTTGTTAGCCCTCATAATTCTAAATAAAAGGCTACAATAGCTTGTATTTCTACAAGCTATCACCCAGCATTGCAACACTGAAGCCCGATGCTGTAAGGAAGATCTTGCAAATCTTCGCTTGTTTATCTATAATTCTCGATTCTTACTTTATTTTTCACCAAATCAAAATCGAAAAATTGTCACGAATGACCAAGACTAGATAGCAGACTCGATAGCAAACATAAAATGCCCAAAACAACGGGCCCTTTATATATCGAATAAAAAAACCGACAGAAAAAATAAAACTAATCCTTAAAACATCCAAATGAGCAAACCATATTCAACATACTTCTATGCAGAGTCTAAATCCCACCACTACTTTGTAACTCGTATGAAATTTAAAAATATAACGAAATTGTTTGCTCTGAACGGAATTGATCGTGTCCTTATTCCAATTTTACATAACATACAAAAAATATAAAAGATGGAAACGAGATATATAAGATCTATTGAGCATATATTTGTGTAGAAATTTAATAGGAAAAAGAGATTCAAAAGTTACATATCCTTGAAGACTAATCTCTTCTCAATTCCTCTCCAAAAATCATTGAATCAAATATAATTTGTTCTATAACCACATTGGAAAAGATTTTAGCCTAAAAATTTACTCATGTACTTGTTTTCCCTTGGTCGAAAATATGACATATAAGAGTGTTTTATTTTTTTATTTTCTTTTTTTAAAGAAAAATATTTAAAAAAAATTTAAATAGGGTTTAGGATTTAGGATTAAGAAATAAATCTCTACAAACACTTTTACATTGGTGTTAAAATCTCTCCTTAAACACTTGTTTTGTTGTTTGCTTATCTAATTAGTCAGGCGAGTCCAAGCAATCGTGCTTATGTGTAAAAAAGAAACAAGCTTTTGTTTCAATTTTCTTTTACCAAAAAAATAATGTTATAGATCTTATTATCATTTACCACCCTCATCTATGGATCTGGACAAAATGCAAACATCCAAGGTAATGGTCCTTTCACAACACAATAATTGATCAATTCAACATCTGATTCTTTAATCATAAATTCAAAGTACTTTTATTGTTTTTCTCTCATAGTTACAACAATGAAAAATTGTCAGTCACATTGTGACAACCTAATTTTTGAATAATTTCTCATTGATGAGGTTGACATGTTCTATATTTACTCGACTCGATCATAGATTCAACTGAAGACAAAAATCAAATAGTTTTTTTTTTAGTTAGTCCAATAGCTTGACCAAAAAGGAAAACTCTCATCCCTTTCAAAGAAAAAAACAAGAAAAGAAAAACTTTCATTTGGATAATTTCAATTGAAAATTATTTGGAAATTAATTTCGTAGGAGGGTATTTCAGTAATTCCACCTTTTATGTGTTTTTATAAAGGCATCAACTTCCTTCTTCGTTCTTGTTTCAATAAACAATTGACAAATTTGCATTTTTTAGAACGTCTAAAATATTAAATAAAATTAATTTGTGATTGTTGTTGTTAAAACAAGAGAACAATTTTATTAAAAATGATTTCATGAGATATTTACGACGTGTAAAAATTAATGTAATAATAATATAATATAAATTCTAAACATGTGTAATAAGTATTATTGAGCACGACATACATATAACTAAACCTAAAAATAGGTGGACGATTTCACTTTTTATTTTATTTTGTAACGATTCTCTCTCCTAGATTAAAATAGTTTAGCCACCAAACACAAACTATTATAATTTAAATTAAAATAGTTTGCACTCCAAATATAGACAATTGTTATTCACGAACTATAATAATCTTTGAATATAGTATTCAACTCAGTGCCTTAAATCGTTCTTCAAATCTCCTAAAAAGATTTTGAAATTCAAATGATGAAAAAAAAATTCAAGATTTGAATCCGAATTTTTGTAATTTGGGTCCATTTGATAATGTTCTCATTTTCCGTTTTTTGTTTTTTATTTCTTGTTCCCTATTCCCTGTTTCTTATTTTTTAAGAACTAGAAATAGGAAAATGTTTGGTAACTATTTATGTTATTTTTTGAAAAAGAAAAAGAAAAACAATAATTTATTTGATAACTATTTCTTGTTTCTCGTTTCTCATTTTTTCCTAACATAAATGAAGATGTACATAAAATATAAGCAGCGGATCATGAAAAATATAACCCACAAAGATTACATCAATAAGTTTTCACAATCATAAAAAGTAGTATATATTTCATATATACCTACACGTGAAGTAGGATAACAAACCATTGAAAGTATATCATATATACTTGGCAACTGCTCTACTAAATTATATATATCCTTATATATAATATACCAACATATGTCAAATCTTACTATGTATATAACTTTATATTTCTTATATGATATTTCAACTTATGTCAGATAAATTCGTATATACATACATACACATACACACACACATATTATATAAACTCCAATATATATAGAATTAACCCAAATTCATTTTCTCATTATTAGTTTATAGATTAATCACATAGATTAGTTAAAAAATTGAATATAATACCGAAAGGGTTAAGTATAATTGAGTTAACTGAGACTGAGGCACAACCTAGACTCCCATGGAGTATAGCAGTGGGGAATCTTGGATGATATGGGTCAACAAACTCGATGATGGTAGAGATTGAACCTTTGTCGCTTCTTTTAGATATTGCAGCCACTGATTATTGAGCCACCAGCCAGATTTCATCGATGCTTGGGTTAATTGGTGAGGGGAGAGTGTGGACATATTTGGGAAATTGTAGACTAGCCTTGGAGCCATGATAGTAGAAGACAACAACGTCGAAGGCCCTCGTTGCCTTTTTCACTATGTTAAAACTCCCCATTCAAAAGGACTTCTTCTGAGTCGAGTCGTGGATCTTCACTACCCACTTCCCCCATGACCTTTTTCTCACGCCTTTGTACTTTTTCCCAACACCCATTTCTATGTTGAGCTCAACATGAATAAAACAATCTCATTTCATTTATAGAGTTTTCCATTACATTTTCAAAATCATTCTACCGCCAAATTCTAATCTTCATTGACTTTCTTTAATAGTAACCATTAGGCTAGCCACCATCTGATGTACTTTTCTTTTTTTCCTTTTAACCATTAACCATTAACCATTTTATGCTCAACCTTACTCTGGGGTGCTCATGAAATTATTATATTTCTGTTTAACATTATTACTTATTAGTTTCAATTTTTTAAAACTGTCTGGTGCGTTCTTATCTCCTAAGTTCATACTAAATTTTAGGGCAAATATCAATTTATACGAGGGGAGAGTGTGGACATCTTTGGAAAAATTTAAACGAGCCTTGAAGTCATGGTAGTAGATGGCAACGACGTCGAAGGCCCTTACTACCCTCTCCATTGTGCTGAAATTGTAACATCCCATGTATTCGTAATTTTTTTTATTAAGTATTTACTGAAGGAAAATTTAGATTTTATATCACAAGAATTTAATTTGGAGTTATTATCAAAATTATGCAGGCTAATTGTTGGGTCGTTATAGATAGGAAGAAAGTAACATCTCGTATATTCATAATTTTGAATTAAATTCACATGAATTTATCTCTTCCCTCTCTCTCCCTCACGTGCGACACACCCCTACAAATTATCTCTCTCTTTTGTCTTCATGAAGCGCCCCTACCCTCTTAGATTTTTTCCTCCTTGCCGTTCGTCACTTTGCCCAACAGTCGTGCTGCCGCTCGCCTCTAGCTAGCTACTGCGCCATTTGTCAGATCTGAGCACGCTGCTTGTCTGCCGCCACTGATCTGCCGCACAAATTTTCTTTCCTTCGTCACTGTTCTTGTTGGATTTTGGTTTCGGGATTGAAGTTGTGTATCCTTTGAGATTCACTAAAGGTTGTGTCTCCTTCGGGATTCACCAAACTGATGGAACACGAGACATACGCTGCGGAAAAAGGACCTAATTACACTTTAATTGCTTTTAACTTAAGGGGAAAAAGCATGCAATTGAAGGAAAAAATAGTAAATTAAAAATTACCTTTGAAGCACTCGAAAACAACTTTTCCTCCCTAAATCTCGACCCGAACTGTTCCGGACCACCACTAGAGTTGACCTACTATCCTCTGGACTCAGAATCGGGTTGTGGGACCCGATGGATGAAGAAAACCGAGAGAGAGAAAAAGATGGAAAATAGAAATGGATTTTCTTTTTGGTGTGAGTTTTCTTTTTTTTTTTTCAGCCCAATTTTGAAAACTAAATTTGGCAAAATGTCAAAAAGTTTTTTAATCCAAATTCAAAAGCCCATATTTATAGAAAATGGCCATGCAAAATTGCATAAAACAACTTCATAAAAAACCCAACACCTAGAATCCACTATCTAAGTGGGATTAATGTCTCCAATATAAGCCAACACCTAGCCCACTATTTTCGTAGTGGAATTATCGAACAAAAGTTTGGATTCTTCCACTAACTTTAGTCAAAGGGCAAAATAGTCATTTGGTCAAAGTCAAACATTGACCGAAAAGTGAACATTTTGACTTTTATGATTTTTTTCGCGTTGACTAATTTTGACCTATCGAGCATGAATCCGCATTCATTTTCTCGAAATTCAAATCACATTTGAATATAAGGTCGTTCAAAGTTTGACTTTTCAAAGTCAAAAGTCAACTCTTTGACTTTTTACATCTTTGACCATTTCCATTATTTTCGAGCTTTCGAATATGAATGTATTCATATTCTTGATATTTAAATCACATTTAAATATTAAATTTGTATCTCTAAACTGAAAAACCGACCACTATATCACATATACTTGTCGATTTCTCTCTCTTCACCTAATTCGAACAATTCGAATCATTCAATCATATTGTTCTAAGATTAATTCATATGAGCTAGTAGGGGAACCTAATGGACCTGCAGATCATGAGCTCCAACAATCTGAGATTTGCTGGCTAAAACTCTTTTAGACGGAGCTAATCAACATTCGTTAACTAACGGGTCATTCCACTATAGTCCCGTAGTTGCTCTCCCCTCACTATAGATATATTTGTGTCCATTTGATATAACCATGATTAGTAAGCTAATCCTTCACAGGTTGTTCGTAATCTCGGTTGGGTCATAAAAATCGTTTTACCCCCAAGACTACATCTTGTTTCTTAAGTTCCATTGATCCTCTAATGAACAATTGGTTTAAGGTCCAACCTATAAACCAAACCCCTCTCAGGCCAAGGAAAGGGTGGGGCCCCTTGTTCAAGACCTGGATTCAGTATGTTCCCAGTTATCCACTTGATCTTACCCCTGAAATGGGAGGCTTATTAGGCCAATGATAATGAGCTGCCCTCACCTATGTATATCTAAGGATAATTTCGAGTGAACAGGAGTTTGTAGTTAGCTCAGGATTAAGATTAGGTTAGCTAGGTCATCAATTAATGAAATAGTCAGTTTTATACATAAAACGAGATTTAGAATGTAAAAAGTGACTATTTCATGGTTCAATCTTATGCAAACTCATTGCATAGGATGCCTCCACTCACATATCTCTATATGAACGATTCAGGATCATATCGTTTGTACTAATTACAAAGTGGGCCGCATCCATAGTGTCCCCAGAATAAGATGCCCAACCTTATTCATATACTATAGACCATTTTGGCTATATATTTGAACTTGATCCACATTTATGTCACTACATAAAGTTCAAACTACATTAAATACCCTCAGGACATTAGTTTATTGGATTCAAGATTACAATTTCAATAACAACTTTGTCGAAAAACAAAACAGAATTTGTTTATTAATTTACAAACTACGAGTTTTAGGACATAAAATCCAACAAACTCCCACTTGGACTAAAACTCCTAGTGGAGTATCACAATGTTGAATTTAAGTGAGAAACATATGAGTACAATAAACATATGAATACAATAAACTAGGGCATATATCCAAAAGTTCTCCCACTTGTCCTAGTTTACAAACTTCGTAGACCTAGACTCTGTAGGTGACCTTCAAACACTTTAGCTGTGAGGGCCTTTGTAAAAGGATCAGCAATATTTTGCTCAGAAGATATCTGGGTTACTACAACGTCTCCACGATGTACAATCTCCTGGATCAGATGGTATTTGCGCTCAATATGCTTGTCGCGCTTGTGACTTCTTGATTCTCTTGAATTTGCAATTGCACCACTATTATCACAATATAGAGTGATAAGCAGATGCATATTTGGAACGACTTCCAAATCTGTCAAGAATTTCCTCAACCATACTGCTTCCTTTACTGCTTCACATGTAGCTACGTATTCAACTTCCATTGTGGAGTCTGCAATACAATTTTGCTTCACACTTCTCCACACTACTGCTCCTCCATTCAGAATGAACACTGATCCCGATGTAGATTTTCTTGCATCTTTATCGGTTTGAAAATTAGAGTCAGTGTATCCAGTAAAGATCAAATCCTTGGTACCATACATGAGCATGTAGTTCCTCGTTCTCTTAAGATACTTGAGGATATTTTTAACGGCAGTCCAATGATCATATCCAGGATTGAACTGATACCTACCGACTATCCCTACTGCGTAGCATATGTTAGGTCTAGTACATAACATTGCATACATCAGGCTCCCTACTACGGAAGCATATGGAATGTGTCTCATATCCTCAACCTCTTGAGGTGTCTTAGGACATTGATCCTTTGACAAATGAATTCCATATCTGTAAGGTAACATACCTCTTTTGGAATTCTGCATCTTATACCTAGACAACATTTTGTCTATATAAGTTTCTTGAGACATGGCTAGTGCTCTGTTCTTGCGGTTCTGAATAATCTGAATCTCGATAACATACTGCGCATTTCCTAAATCTTTCATTTGGAACTGCTTGCTAGCCATTTCTTGATGTCAGTTAGGTAACCTACTTCATTCCCAATGAGTAGAATATCATCAACATATAAAACTAAGAACGCTATAGTAGAATTGACGATTTTCTTGTAAACACAAGGCTCGTCAACATTCTGTTCAAAGCCATAATATTTGATCGCATTATCAAATCTTATGTTCCAAGATCTAGAAGCTTGTTTTAACCCATAAATGGATTTTTGAAGCTTACAAACCTTTTGTTCTTGACCCTGTGCAATAAACCCTTCTGGTTGAGCCATATAGATACTCTCTTCAAGATTGCCGTTTAGAAAGGTTGTCTTGACATCCATCTGTCAAATTTCATAGTCATAAAAGGCGGCAATGTATAAGAGTATTCTAATCGACTTAAGCATGGCAATGGGAGAGAATGTTTCTTCATAGTCCACTCCCTCTCTCTGGGTATAACCCTTTGCCACAAGTCGAGCCTTAAAAGTCTGTACTTTACCGGCTTGGTCTCGTTTTCTCTTGTAGATCCACTTACAACCAATTGGTTTCACATCATTTGGTTGATCTACAAGTTTTCAGACAGAATTAAAGTACATAGACTCCATTTCGAGGTCCATAGCTTTGACCCACTGATCACGGTCCACATTTTTCATCGCCTGTTTATAGGTCGATGGATCCTCTATGCCGTCATCAGGTATGACAACTTGTGTTTCTATTAAACCCAAGTAATGGTCAGGTTGATGAACAACCCTCCCACTACATCAAGGCATTCTCAACTCTTGAGAAGGATGTGACTGACCAGATATACTAGTTTTATCTACTACTTTAGTAGATGAACTAGTTCTATCTGTAGCGTCTTTGGAAATTTCATTCAATACTAGTCTACTGCGAGGTTGATGACTTCTTATGTGGTCTTCCTCTAAGAATGTGGCATTTATCGATACAAATACCTTATTTTCTTGAGGATCGTAAAATAGACCACCTTTTGTCTCTTTTGGATAACCTACAAATAGGCATAGTCTTGAACGACGTTTCAATTTTTTAGGATTTTGCACCAACACGTGTGCCGGACATCCCCAAATTCTAAAGTGACATAAATTGCCTTTCCGCCCTTTCCATAGCTCATAAGGTGTTTCTGAAACACTTTTAGAGGGAATGTTATGCAAAATATAGACAACAGTCTCTAATGCATGTCCCCAAAAGGAATTAGGTTACTTAGCAAAGCTCATCATTGAGCGAACCATGTCCAACAAGGTTCTGTTTCTTCTTTCAGATAGACCGTTCTGCTGAGGCATATCAGGTGCAAAGAGTTGTGACTTAATTCCGTGTTCTATCATATAGTCCTAGAATCTTAAGTCCATGTACTTCTTACCTCGATCTGATCGTAATGTCTTAATTGTTTTACCTAACTGGTTCTCAACCTCAGCCTTATAATCTTTGAACTTTTCAAAAGAATCAGACTTGTGATGCATTAGGTAAATATGACCATACCTTGAATAGTCATCAATAAAATTGATGAAATATTCATACCCACCTCGAGCTTTGACATTCATCAGTCCACAGAGGTCCGAATGTACAAGCTCTAAGGGTATTGTGGCTCTGAGACCTTTTCCAGTAAAAGATCTCGTAGTCATTTTTCCCTCAAGACAAGACTCACATGGAGGTAAAGAATTGTCTTCTAACTGATTTAGGAGTCCATTCTTAACCAATCTCTCAATCCTTTTTGAGATTTGTGTGGCCAAGTCTTAAGTGCCATAGATAGGCATTAGAAGAAACTTTTTATCTTTTATTCTGAGTTTTGGTTGTTCTAAACATCTCAGTATTTAAGACAAATTTTGCTTTAGTTGGTCTTAACTTATATAAGTTATTTTTAAGTATAGCATAACAAATTTGAATACCTTTTCTGAAAATGAACGCTTTATTAACTTTAAAAGATATTTTATACATTTGTTCCAATATACATGTGATAGATATTAAATTCCGTCTCATTTTAGGAGCATACAAAAAATCTTTAAGTATGATATATTTATCGTTGAAAAACAACTTCAAGTCTCCCACTGCTTCGATCGCAACCTCTCATGTTCTAACCTTGAGGGTGATCTCGCCTTCTTCAAGCTTTTTTCAGGAACTAGTTTCCTGAAAAGAGAAGCAAATATGATTATTGGCTTCTGAATCCAATATCCAGGTTGAGGTATCATACTCCACTAAACATGTTTCAGCAACTAGTAAATCATATTTACCTTGTGCTTCTTTCGAGGTAGGGGCCTGAGGACATTCCTTAGTTAAGACAAATCTCAGGTCATCTATTACTAGTGTTGACTTCAGATTTATTTTCCATGTTGAGTAGTTGTCGCCGTTAAGTTTTTCAGAAGCTATTAGTTGAACTAAAGAGCTAGTCATACTGAAAAGATATCTTTTTTAGTAAAAAATATTAATCTTTTAAATCCAATCAATATTATATTATGCAATGATATTTCAACGGTTTAGAATAACCTTCACCAAGGGGTGATCGACTATTCCTCCGTTGAACCAAGACTATCTTAACTAGATACTATCACTAGAATAACTCTTATTCCTATAGTAACTTAGTTATCGCTACTTTGGTCAAGAATTTACTAACACTTAGTAATTCTCATAAGTGTGACCTTTCATTTCCAGACCTCAAATATTGTAATCATTATGCTCCCAAAGTTGGAAAGACAAGAATGAAAACGAACCTAAGAGACCCTATCAATTTCTAGAGTTTGCGGAGTTCCAAATCCTATAATACAACCCTCCGATTGGTAAGGTTGCTCCAAGGCAGCATGCAGGCGCATTATAGGAATCTCACGATGCGACCTAATGGAAGAGACCGTAGGATGTGTTGACACACTTCTTTCTCCCACTTACTATGAACAACTTCCCCTATTCACCTTGGTATTGACCCATGAAAACACTTTCCGAATCGAGTCCGCTCCCAAGGTGGCCCAAAGCCAAGCATGAATCTCACGGCATGAACTCTTAGGGACGCTAGAGCTAAAAGTACATTACTTCTCTCCTGCTGAAGTGTTCTAGACGGTTGGGTATAAAATACTTAGCGATACATTTTAGCTAACTAAACATATCCTAAGTCTAGGTGATTCATCCGAGTATACCTTTTATACTGGATTTTTAACCTACGATGTCTAGGTGATAAACAAATTTTATTACCTCACACTGCTCACGCATGCTCATAAAACCGGTTTAACCTAACTCAGATGCCGGCTCGATCTCTAGGTAGTAGGTGTTTCATGAATCGTCAACTTAAAAACCTTCAACCTTAGTCATCTTATCTGACTTTTTGCCAAGATCTTGCCGGGTGAGTTTTCTTGTAACTTCAGTTTTACAAGAAATCGACCTATTTTCTATGAAAATTGGGATTGCTCGATGGTTAACCCTAAGTGAGCATGCATCTTATCTTTGTTATAGATTTTAGAAGTCTAGGTTATTTTATAACAATTATAAAATAAATTATAACAATTATAACCCTAAAGCATTCATCTATAACATGCTTCCTTCAATCAAACATGCTTTAATATAACACTTATATTAAAACTAAGCATGCATAGTATATATTTTATAACACTTATAAGATATAACAAATGCATGTCACATGCTTTTTCTATGGTGGGGTTTTAAAATTATATGGCATACTATATGCACACATAACCAAACAACATTATACATCACATGCATAATAGGTAAACAACACTAAAGTGGACCGATTTTGGCATTAAAAACAAACAAACAACTAATTTATTACACAAATCAGCAACCAGCTTCAAACACTTTGAACCATCTGGAACCGGCCAAAAAACTCTCGAACCGGTCCAAAAACTCCAAAAGCCAAGTTGAACAGATCAAATCGGCTCAACTAGGACAAAAAAACCGGTCCAGACTGTCTGGATCGACTGGTCAACGTGCGCTAGTGCAATCAACAGAAACGCGGGCGGGTCGGGTATGGAAATCGCGGGCACGTGGGCGCACAGGTCGCGCGAAGCTGCTTCGGACAGAGAACCAGGTCGGGTCACGGAATGGGCCGAAAAGCTTCGTTGATAGCTGGCGTGCAAGGCTACTGCGAATTGGGTTAGAGTGCTGCTCGGGTCGGGTCTGGTGGCTATTTCGGGTCTGTGAGGCAAAATTCCTTCAATTTTGCTGCTAGCCTATCTCCCGAAATCAAGTAATTACAACCTAATTTCAACTCTAATGACTCCAACAAATTTACAGACCTTTTTTCGCACATTAATGCTCATAAACATGAGAGCAATTACAAATTTCTATAAGAAATTTAAAGAAAAACAATGCCAAAATCATAATAAATCCACTTTAGTCCATATTTCATTCAACCTTTGAATAGAATGGAAAAAAACACCCACCAAAAGCAATTAAGCATAATTAAAGCATGCTCTGATAGCACATGATGGAACACGAGACATACACAGCGGAAAAAGGACCTAATTACACTCTAATTGCTTTTAATTTAAAGGAAAAAAGCATGCAATTGAAGAAAAAAACAGTAAATTAAAAATTACCTTTAAAGCACTCGAAAACCGCTTTTCCTCGTTGAATCTCGACCCAAACTCTTCTGGACCACCACTAGAGTTGACCTACTATCCTCTGGACTCAGAACCGGGTTGTAGAACCCGATGGATGAAGAAAACCGAGAGAAAGAAAGAGATGGAAAATAGAAATGGATTTTCTTTTTGATGTGGGTCTTCCATTTTTTTTGAGCCCAATTTTGAAAACTAAAGTTGGCAAAATGTTAAAAAGTTTTTTAATCCAAATTCAAAAGCTCATATTTATAGAAAAGAGCCATGCAAAATTGCATGAAACAACTTTATAAAAAACCCAATACCTAGAATCCACTATCTAAGTGGGCTTAATGTCTCCACTATAAGCCAACACGTAGCCCACTATTTTCTTAGTGAAATTATCCAACAAAAGTTTGGATTTTCCCACTAACTTTAGTCAAAGGGTAAAATAGTCATTTGGTCAAATTCAAACTTTGATCGAAATGTCAACATTTTGATTTTTTATGATTTTTTTCGTGTTGACTAATTTTGACCTCCCGAGCATGAATCCGTATTTATTTTCTCGAAATTCAAATCACATTTGAATATAAGGTCGGTCAAAGTTTGACTTTTCAAAGTCAAAAGTCAACTCTTTGACTTTTTACATCTTTGACCATTTCCATTATTTTCGAACTTCCGAATATGAACGTATTCATATTCTTGATATTTAAATCACATTTAAATATTAAATTTGTATCTCTAAACTGAAAAACCGACCACTATATCACACATACTTGTCGGTTTCTCTCTCTTCACCTAATTCGAACAATTCGAATCATTCAATCATATTGTTCTAAGATTAATCCATATGAGCTAGTAGGGGAACCTAATGGACCTACAGATCATGGGCTCCAACAATCTGAGATTTGCTGGCTAAAACTCTTTTAGACGGAGCTAATCAACATTCGTTAACTAACGGGTCATTCCACTATAGTCCCGTAGTTGCTCTCCCCTCACTATAGATATATTTGTGTCTATTCGATATAACCATGATTAGTAAGCTAATCCTTCAAAGGTTGTTCGTAATCTCGGTTGGGTCATAAAAACCGTTTTACCCCCAAGACTACATCTTGTTCCTTAAGTTCCATTGATCCTCTAATGAACAATTGGTTTAAGGTCCAACCTATAAACCGAACCCCTCTCAGGCCAAGGAAAGGGTGGGGCTCCTTGTTCAAGACCTGGATTCAGCACTAAAGAGAACAACCTATCTACTATCCCTATAACGGGTAGGAGTGAATTCTGTCTTGCACCCTATGTTCCCAGTTATCTACCTGATCTTACCCCTGAAATGAGAGGCTTATTGGGCCAGCAATAATGAGTTGCCCTCACCTATGCAGATCTAAGGATAATTCTGAGTGAACAGGTGTTCATAGTTAGCTCAGGATTAAGATTAAGTTACCAAGGTCATCAATTAACAAAATAAACAGTTTTATACATAAAACGGCATTTAGAACGTAAAAAGTGACTATTTCATGGTTCAATCTTATGCAAACTCATTTCATAGGATGCCTCCACTCACATATCTCTATATGAACGATTCAGGATCACATCGTTTGTACTAATTACAAAGTGGGCCGCATCCATAGTGTCCCCAGAATAAGGTGCCCAACCTTATTCATATACTATAGACCATTTTGGCTATATATTTGAACTTGATCCACATTTATGTCACTACATAAAGTTCAAACTACATTAAATAGCCTTAGGACCTTAGTTTATTGGATTCAAGATTATAATTTCAATAACAACTTTATCGAAAAACAAAACATAAAATGTTTATTAATTTAAAAACTACGAGTTTTGATGTGTTATTTTATTAAGTGTAGAATATGGATGATATGCGTTGATGGAATTACGTTATGCACTCAAGTTTCCCCAGCGGAATTCAAGTGTAAATTCCTCCGAGTTTCCTGGTAAGTCCAGGGTCGATCACAGGGACTTGTGAAAATAGTTTGCGTTGATAATTTTCATATGAAAACTTTGCGGTAACCGGTAAAATAAATAAGGTGGTTGGTTTGTTGGTTGCATTGATTGAAAATAAATGAAATAAATGCGGCAGATTTGAGAAATGAAAGTTACGTTGATAGATGCAATGAGTATGCGATGAACGGGTTGAATGCAAAATGAAAGATCTTTAGCTAGCATTACTTGAGAATGCGTCAGACTATGCGATCATGTTACTACCATGCATAGCAAGTCATTTTGCAATGTAAATGTGATGCTCCTAAATCTAGGACGCAAGTGTTGCATGCAAAATGTCCATAGAGCTTATTCCTAAGTCTCTACTCTTGTCCTATGCGTTGATGCAAAATGCATGAAAGCAAGGTGACCGCATACAATCATATCTTATTGCTAAGATGCATGCGATGCGTTGATAACAAATAGTGCTCATCCCTAAGCACCTATCTCCCATTTATGCGTTCTAATCTAGTTTTTCCAAACCTAGATTCTAACCTGACCTTCCCAAGTCTAAATCCTGTCCTTAGACTACCTTCCCGAATATCTCTAATAGACGAATGAGGCATACATAAACAAGATAACCACAAAGAATGAAGATTCCCTCATTGTGCTAGCTAAATGCTTCTCAATTCATTCAACTAATTTAGCTACTCATGCGTGAATCACAGAGAGTGAACAGATATAGAGAAAGAAATTCCATTCTTATAAATAAGTTAAGTACAAAATACTAATGGAAGTTAAGGTAGAGAGCCTGGTAGCAATTCCTTGCTGACCGAGGATTTTTTACACTGGATCTCTATTCTAAACTAAAGATATTCCCGCTTCCCAAGCTTTGGTGTTTTCCCAAGCTCGCTGGAACGATCTACTGGCACACCTTCTTCCTCGCGTCCGCTTTAAAATGAAAGAAGACTATGGACAGAGACGCGAACTTATAAAATAATGAAATAATCGATTGCTTAGCCCCTTCTCTAAAGAATGCACTTGGTATTTATAGGGCATCAAAGGTGAAAGACGGCTTCTCTCTCTTGGCTGTACAGATGGGACAACTTTAATTCCTGACTGATGTGCCAAATAATTGTCATCAATAAAGCTTGATGTACTTTGTGACCGTTATCGGCTGTCAACTTAATTTGGATCTGACTGCCGTCAGCTTTTTGTCCCATCGATCTTAATTGTCCTTTCGTCTGGATGCGTGCACCATGTTGTGGTGATTCTTCTTGGGTGAATGTTTGCGAGCATGATCAATGCAAAGTCTTGCGGTGAAGTTGCGCTCGACCAATGTATTCCTATGATTGCATTCTTTGCATTGCGTTAATGCATCATTCTGCACAAATATATAAAGATCAATTGCTCTAATGCGTTAGACGCATGTGACTGCAATATTATAGAATTTATGCTTAATGGACGCAATTTAACATATTTCATCAACGCAATTCAACATTATTTAAGGATTTAGCACTATGATAACGTGCATTTCTGCCCGTTATCACACTCCCAAATTTAAACAATGCTTGTCCTCAAGCATAAACTAAGGATTCCTTTAGCAAGTTAGCCACAAAGTTCTTTCCCTATATTTCTCAAGGATACTTCATTCAAATCCTATATGCCAGAATTTCCTTAAGTCTTATTCAAATCTCTTCCTAAAATACTTCTAAGACTTAGGGATTGCAAGCTTATCTTTCAAAAGGACTTTACTGAATTTCGGAACATCGCATGATTTATTTCAAAAAGAAAATTTTCCACTGGGGTGTTAAATGATTTATCCTTGCACAAAAAATTTTTCTTCATTGCTATTTTTTTCTGACCTTGCGCCGATCTGCGTGCCTTGCCTTCGTTTTGGCTTGCCCTCACGGGTGTCATGCGGACATCCAACTACGAGCAATGCACTATTTCTCAGACTAAACTCATACCAACTTGGTAGTGGAGTTGCGGTCATTTATTTATGCGTTGATCCTGGTGACTTACTTTCGTTTTGGCTTGCCCCCACGCGTGTCATGCGGACATCCAACTATGGGTAAGTGCCTTTCGCAACTTAACTCGTATCAACATGGGTTTCCCATCACGTTGACAGTGGAGTTGTTATTCAATTTTTTTTAGAGAAAGAACAGAAAATAGCAACGTCGAAATAAATACCTCACCCCCAAATTTAAAATACGGCAATGTCCTCGTTGCTAAAAGAAATTAAAATAAGTCATGTGATGGGCATAGAATGCGTTGTAAAGAGAGTTTGAAAGAAAGTTAGCAAACTCCTAACTTCTAGAAATATTTCATGAGGTGACTATCTTAGGATCTAAGTTGACTCTAGTATAGACGAAAGAAATAGAAGCATATTTTTCATCATTGAAATCATACTTGGTGAAGAACAACATGCGGTAAACTACTAAATTTATCTACTCGACAAATGATTGCGGTAATCGGGGAGGATGCGGTGATAAAATTTTGAAAATTAAAATTCAATGTGATAGCGCAAAATTTGAAATAAAGATAAGGAAGAGTACACCCCCAAATTTTGTGCTCGCCCGCATTGAGTATTGATGCATCCATCCCTGCGGTGATCTTTGCTTCTGTGGATTGCGGTGATGGAATCAGAATATTTGCTTCTTCTTGTAGTATCTTCGCAATCCTGTGCCTTAATCCTTGTAAGCAGACAAAGAGAGGGTCAAATGATTTCAAAACAAAACAACATGTGTTTTTTTTTTTTTTTTTTTTTTTAGAGAAAGGTAAGTGAAATGCAGATAGTAGTCACGTGACGAAGATTTAAATGTTCAAGAGTTGAGTCAAGGATAGTCTGGGTTTTTTAACTTGCAGAGGCTGTTTCTGGCTGAAAATTGCCTCCGCAATATGCTTTGATTCGTTGTCCATTAATTTTAAATGTTCGACTACTGTCCTCAGTGATTAGGTCCACCGCACCATGTGGAAATACCTCTTTGATGATGAAAGGATCAAACCAGCATGATTTTAATTTTCCTGGGAAGAGCCGTAATCTTGAGTTGAAGAGTAAGTCCTTTTGTCCGATTTGGAGGTTTCTAATGCATATGCATTTATCATGCCAACGCTTGGTCTCCATTCTTCAAGCTCGACTAGCTGCAGTTTCTGCGCTTCTCCTGCTTTCTTTAGATCAAAATTCAGTTTCTTGACTGCCCACAATGCTTTATATTTCAGCACCAAAGGCAAGTGACACACTTTGCCGAATACCAACGCATAAGGGGACATACCTATAGATGTTTTAAATGCGGTCCGGTATGCCCATAATGCTTCATCAAGCTTCATTGCCCAATCTTTTTGCTAAGGTTTGACTACCTTCTCAAGTATCAATTGAATTTCCCGATTGGACACTTCAACTTGGCCATTTGTTTGCAAATGGTATGCGGTGGCCACTTTGTGGAGGATATTGTACTTGCGCAGCAGCTCCTTTATATTGTGGTTGAAAAAGTGTGATCCTTCATCACTTATGATGGCACGGGGAGTGCCAAAACGCGTGAAAATATTTTTCTTCTGGAACTGGGAGACTACTGTCGCATCACTTGTGGCACATACAATTTCCTCTACCCACTTGGAAACGTAATCGACAGCCAATAGAATATAGTGCTTACCATTTGAAGGAGGGAATGGTCCCATGAAATCAATCCCCCATATGTCGAATAGTTCCAGCTCCAGGATAGTATTCATTGGCATTGCGTTCTTCCATGAAATGTTGCCAGTGCACTGACACCGATCACATTTCATTGTGTAGTCAGTAGCATCCTTGAAGAATGAAGGCCAAAAGAATCCACTTTGTAAAACTTTGGCTGCAAGACGTTGTCCTCCAAAGTGCCCTCCATATGGCAAATCGTGGCACTGCGATAATATGCGTTGTTGAGCAGCATCTGGGACGTATAATAGAATTATTTGGTCTGCACCTCTTTTATACAGATTCGGCTCATCCCAATAATAATGCTTACATTCATTCTTGAGCTTCTTCTGTTGATGGTAGGTGTAATCTTCAGGAAATTGTTCACAGACCAAATAATTAACGATGTTTGCATACCAGGGCAGTTCTTCTATGCGAAACAGCTGCTTGTCCGAAAACACAACACTCACTTCAGATTCATTGCGGTCAACCTCGGGATTTTCCAGTTTGGACAAGTGATCCGCAACTTGATTCTCTGTCCCCTTTCGATCAATTATCTCGATATCAAATTCTTGAAGGAGGAGAACCCATCTGATCAATCTCGGTTTTGCATCCCTCTTTGTCATCAAATATTTGATTGCCGAGTGATCAGTATGAATGAGTACCTTGGTTCCCAATAAGTATGCCCAGAATTTTTCCAACGCAAAGATCACAGCCAGGAGCTCTTTTTCAGTGGTGGTATAATTAATTTGAGCAGGGTTCAGAGTTTTACTCGTATATGCGATGAGGTGCAAAATTGTTTTCTTCTTTTGCACTAGCGCGGCTCCCATCGCATACCCGTTTTCGTCACATATGATTTCGAACGGTAGTGTCCAATCCGACGCAATTAAGACAGGTGCGGTAATCAACGCATCCTTTAAAATTCAAAATGCGTTGAGGCAATTGTTGTCGAATTCAAACTTTCTGTCTGCCTCTAGTAACGCACTCAATGG